>NW_025776289.1:0-187270 GCF_021130785.1 Homalodisca vitripennis
AGAATTTAAAGACGTTTAAAAAGTATCTCCAAATAAAAGTATCATTGTTATGAAATAGAAAATATTCAAGATTTTAGTAGGCTTAAATCACATTATTTTACAATTGATGTACCAAATATAGTTTGGTGTGACATAGGCTATTCCATATTTTTCTCAAACCGAAGAATAATAATAAGAATAAAGATAAGTATTGAAGCTGTAATTTTCTCCTCCTTTAAAGTTTGTTGCAATTACCATAGTTTCATTAGTACCATAGTTCTGTTATTAATTAAGGAGTTGCAGAAAACAAAGATTATTCTTAATAGTCATACATAAAGATGATAAGATGTAAAATCGTTGTACTTGCTCTAGCTAGCGTATTAAAGCTGAAACTTTCATACAAGTGACTACCACTAGTGCAGACCCAAACCAGCCCATTATATAGTTCATAGCTCTTAACTGTTGCAGTATTGTATTTTAATTCTTCGCTTATACACTTGGCACGTGTAAAAAACCACATTTTGTGACATTTAGTACTAAATATCGTAATATTATCCAGGTATGTTAAATATATTATTAACTTTATTGCAAAGATATTCACTAAAACGTTTTTCCCCATTCAAAATCAATTTATTCAGGAAATATTGCAATCCCGCTTGAATAGAATTGCTACAAATTCAGATATCAAATGTTTGTATGGGTAATGAATACACGAACTAATGACTTAGATGATAACGTCCACAATACAGCTACCCAACACTGCATAGGACAGTTCTGTAGTTGCAACACCGACCCTACTCATCATTGTGGCTTTGACAGACACCTTCATTAATTGGAAAACTTATCCCTCTAGTAAACTAACTGAAATTAGTGTTGTTTGGAAACGGTTTATAAGAATAGTTTCGCAGCTAAAAAACTGTAGTTATGTTAAAGTCTTAAGAAGCCTTATTGAAAATTGGTTGTATTTTTATGTTTAGCAGAATATCTTTTTGATACTGGAAAAAACGCTTTAATACTACTCAAAATAACATTTAATTGATTCAATTATTTGTTCTCAAAACTTTGTACTAGAAGACATTTAACACAATTCAAATTTTTCTTTAACTGAAGTTGTAATATTCGTTGTCCTCTTCCAAACAATTTTTGAATAGATTCTATTCCATTATAATTTATGTACTATCTCGAAGTTGTATTCTAGTTTGTTGGCATCAGTGAGGGGTAGTCCAATCCACTTGATGACCTGAGGCAATAGTTAGCCCGATCGGAAATTAGAAATAAATTCTAATCTGGTAAAAAAAATCATATCATAACATATAAATAGACTACTACTTTTAAAAAACTTTTTTGCTTTTCTAACTTGCCTTAATTTGGAATCCTATAATAACCCTCGTTGGAGGCAAGCACTTTTTTAATACTCTTTTGTTATATAACATAATTAATTTTATTGCGACTCACTCATATTTAATACATATACAATACTATCCCTAGTTTCATACATAAAATATACGTTTTGGCGATAAAATTAGTATCATTAATTTATGACAGACCTGTGAAAGAAAATTTTATCTTTTAAGGAGCTCGCTGGATATATTATTTAACATTATTTTTATATCTGACAAAATGACTAAACTATAGTACGTGTGCCCTTAACTTTTTACTTGGGATGTGCAATATATATGCGCAGACTCCCTGTTTCGTCCCGCCAGCCACACGTATCCGGGTAAAAAGGACACATTTACTTCAAAACTGAATTAAAGTTGAATTAATAATAGGAATATTAAAAAAATACTTGTTTATAAATCTAATAAATATAATTATTAAGAAAACAGTTTCTTAAAAAAATAATAATACATTTCTTATATATTAATCAGTTTAATTTTTTAAATGCTATTTTATGTATATTGTTATTCAATTTATCCCTTAGAATTATACTTAAATATTTATTATAAATAAAGCAAGGTTAATAACTAAAAATTATTCAATTTATCCCTTAGAATTATATTTCAATATTTATTATAAACAAAGCAAGGTTAATAACTAAAAATTATAACGGAGTAAATTAAAATAAAATAATTTTCTCCTGGACGTAAACCTGGAATAATATGTTAGAAGTCATTCATATTTTTGATGAATTGTCTTATGGCAGACAAGGGCACACCATTTCTACAATTATGCTGAAACCAATCCCACGCTAAACGGTGAATATTCAAAATGAAAAGGAAGAAGTATGTGGTGTAAAACTAATGTTGCCACAAATAACTGCAAAGCTGTTCGAGAGCAGAGCACACATTTACCACCCTCATTTGCAACCAATGAAGTGATGTGTGAACATTTAATTATTTGTACAGATAGAACCTCGTATGTTTTCCTCAATTGAACATCCAATACAAATGCATATATTAGCATTTAGATGAAAAAAAAATTATTTTAAAACCGTACTAACGACAAAAAAAATGAACATTCATATTTGTAACTCACTGATCACATACTGTGCCCAGCCTTCGAGAGGTTTTCATAATTAAGATTTCAAGATAAAAAGTAAAATATAAGAAATCTTACAATAAGTCTATACAAAACCAGTAAAATCGTAAGAAAATTGAAAAACTCGAGACCTCTTAATAAAAATGTTTTTAATATTAAGGACGTCGGGTGAAATCATAAATAAACAGCTATAAGAATTTCATATTATGAACATTCAGCAGCACATGGGAAAAACGTAGCGGATATAATGAAAAGGATTAGTTTAAGAAAAACTTTTATCATAAACGTGGAAGATATCCAATTGATTGTTTATTCACATTGAGTGATGTAAGGGCGATAAATAGACGTGATACAGCTCTAACTGTGTAAGATTGGGAAATGTAAAAGAATCTGTGCTTCCTTAAATATTTGTAAAGATAATTAATCTCTTAGAATACGTTCCATCGAATCTTTCCTTTTCAAATTTAAATAGAGTATTTTTAGAAATGTTAATGTTGTGATACCCAAAACAGTAAAGGTATTGTTATTGGTATGTTTAAGCTCACATGATAACTTTGTATTATATATACAGGGTGAGTCCAGAAATATGATAAAATATTTTAAGACGTGATGGCAGAGCTAAAAGTAAGAAAAAAATGTTTTTTATAAAGGTAGGTCCGGAAACGTTCCATTAGTGAGTAATGGCTGGCGAGAGATTTTGCTTTGTTTTCAGGTCACCTGGTGAAATTAAGTGATTCTGAAATGTTTTTGTTCTTACTTTTTAACTCAAATAAAGGTGTATTTATAAAGAAAATCCACCTTAAAAATCAAATAATACCACTCTAGAGGTTTTAGTGTGAACAGTTTTTGAGAAAACAAAGTATGAATTTGCCAAAAATCTAACAAAAAAATACCGTTTTTAAATGTTTGATGTCCAATAACATTGTTAAATGACCAATAAACAAATTGTTTTTCCTAATACAGATTGTAGAGAATTTAATTTTAAAAAACAACCATAAATAAGCAATGTCAACTAAATGTGTAAAAAAAGTTTATGAAACTGACTCCTAACGTATTACACTACACAGCAAACTTTTGGAGCTTCATAATAAGGAATGAATATCTGCTTGGTAACTAATTATATTCCCACTGTTAATAACGTATTTATACCTATTACTCTGGTTATTCTTGTGGTAGGAGTATGCAATTTGACAGTGGGAGGTTTATTCCACGTGTTGTTTAGCGATTGATATGTTGCGAGGATCTGTTTGGCTTGCTCATAGCTGAATTCCAATTTCTGATAGATTGGGAAACATATACTTACGTTTCAGTGGTTTGAAAAAATGCGTTTTGTCGCTGGATTTCAAGTATGGGTTGAAAAGAGAAATTTCATTAATATAAAATATTTATTTTAATATGAGAGTTACTTATGGCCAAAAGCACATTTTTGGTTGAAATTGATTCATTGAAGTGGTATAAATTTGAAACGAACTCATAGTTAGGTGTGTTTCAGTGTCATTTGTAACTGTCAGTACATACTGAGTTTTCGATTTTTAGTTAATAACTTCGGTAGTAAAAACATACGGTTTTACTTCGTATCTACTGTGGGTCAAATCCAACCTATGTAAAATTTATAAGTTCTTGACTGTAGTCAAAACGGTTTATTGCCAGTTATTTATTTCATGATCCAGGCCTACCTCTTCAGATATAGCTGGGATTCTTCAAGCTTTGTTACAATTCTACGCTCAGAGACACTAATTATAGAACCACGAATATTAGGTTTATAGATAATAAAACATGGCCGATATACCGTAGAATGGGTTAAAAATGTGATAATTGTCATTACAAAGTAACTTTTAGTTTGTCTTTTTTTTTCTGACACACCATTTGGTTAAACCTAAACACATGCATACACACATTAATACCAAATTGACCTTGCAAGAGCATTAAAAACTCTAGTTAGTGAACATCGTACCAATTTTCGAGCGTTTGAGTGGTATTAATAATATTTTGACATTACACAAATCAAACTCGGCATTCACGAAAACGTTTCCAAGTTTATCACAGCCACTGTGAGCTTATTAAAATACCTGACGAGGCCTAGAAAAAAAAAAAAAAAAATGTGTGCATTACGGACTTGTAAATTAAAATATTTTAAGTATAACGTAGGCCTACAACTAATGTAGGCCAATGAGAAGTTTTTCTTTATGTTTGCTTTATATGTATTAGCTTTACTTTAATACTTTTATTTTTATCACTATGTTAAAATCTTGTATGAGTTTCAGTAACTTTCTCTCGTTGGTTTCCGAGAAATGAACAGCGATCTCAAAATTAATTAAACAAACGTACAAACGTACTGATGATAGCTCCCAGGACAAGGTCGGTACATTCAAACTCAAGTAAAATAGCTTAAACATAGATGGATCGTAAAATGGCAAATGGAGTGAATTTACTCATATATTATAGAGAAGAGGCAGCCATTCGGAGAAATCCGTTCAAAACGTAAAGAAATATACCCTAAAAATGAAGTTCATCCATGTGAGCAAGAGCTCGTTTAAAACAAGGCGCATACCATAACGGCACTTTCTTTGAAATCTACAAAACCTCTGTCAAACGAACAATATTTACGATTCGGAAACATTGTTATAATCTGGAAACTTTTGCCTTAACGACTGTGTGTTTACAATATATTTGTACGTTCAACCAATAAATTACTCCGCAAGACATCTATTTTTATATTTCCACTCTTTTATTTTATTTGTTACAACTAATACATTTTTACTAATGCATTTCACTTCATTTTGAAGAACGCTTTGAGTGTGGTATAGTTATCACTAATAAGTTACATAGGTGTTGTCTTACGAAATTTTACTTACTCTTGAAAGGAATCTTTATTTGATATTTCCATTGAAGACCATTGAAATAATAATCCTTCAGATATTTTCACGTAAATCTAAAATAAGTTGCCGCTTAAAAGTGTACCTGGGGATTTATAAAGATTAATGCACTAGCCTTATACGATACAATAATAAAATTAAATCCATCAAATTATAATCAGTAGATATTACCCGCGGATTAACCATTAATCATAAATCTACCATAGACTATATTCTACTTAAACAAAGCACTTGTGATGTAATATAATGTTCTCCTACGATATTTTTCAAACGTAAGTAAGCATACGGTCAAGTACGTACTATTTCACCGTTCATAGTTAGATGATACGAAGTTAAGGGATTAAACGCTTATATCACGTTTTGCGCGTATATGAGCAATTTTGGTTGAAACTAATTATATTTCTGTCGCCACTGCTGAGTTTTTCTTGTCGTCCCGGTGAAGAGAATTTATACATAGGTCTCAAAAAACTTTTGTTAATAAAACGACTTGGTCCAGCTCCTGTGATATACTTCCCGTTTTAATATATTACCGTAGTTGAGTTTTTCTTGTTGTCCCGACGAAAGGAATATATTGCCCTATTTAGAACAGAAAAACCTACTTCGGTCAAAAAGTGTTTACTTCCTAATGTTTACATTCAATTCTAGTAATGTATTTACGGTGCCAAATTCAAATTCGTTTATTAAGAATAATGCTTACGTTGCAGGTTTTCCCCAATTACAATGCAGCATTAAATTATATAATTAATTAAATAAAGAGAGAATACCATATGCACGTATGTATATAAATATGCATAACAACGTAGTATAAGTTAGAAAATAATAATCGTAATAATAACAAGAACAATATAATAGATAAATAATAAACGACGAACAACAACTAAAGTTAAAATAATAAATAACAAAAAGACCGATTTTATTGAATAAGATGACAAAATACAAACTATCAAAATGGAAATATTTTATAGAACTTGATTAAATTGAGTTTACTTTGTTGACTCAATCACGTATATATAAAGCAGAAAATATGGGTGTACAAGTGTGTGTAGATTTAAGAATACTTCTCCTGCCACCCGGGGGGTGTTAATTTCTGGTCTAAGACATTTTCAGTGCCATAGTGGAATATGCAAAGTGGTCCTGATAAATGGAATATATCTAAAAGCGTAGGACCGAGATACATACTTCGGTCATATAGGGGTCCTCTTACGGTCACCTGCAATCTTCTTACGATATAAGATATATCAGTGACATACTTGACTTTGCCTTGTTGTTACAATGTAGAAAACGGACATAAATACTTTGGCCTGAGAAATCTACTACGATCACAATCACATAGTTCCGGTATAAGGCGGAAATCCTTAGGAAGTTTATGCAACATTTAAGTGATCATTTATAGTGTTTGTTTTTCGTACTGTAGTAATGTCAAGGAAGCTAACCAATCTTGAGTAGCTACACATTCTTGCACATACACATTCACATTTATTACGTAACATAAATGTTACCATTAAAATAGTGGTTAAATGAATTAAGCATATTGTTGAGCTTACAAAAACCATGTTAACACAAACAGTTCAATACATTTAATTTAATTAGCTAGATATTCAGCTAATATTTCGTAAATTTATAAAATAAGATAGGGGTTTTTTGCTATTTTAGTGACCAGTGGAGCGTAAGCACACCTTTTAGAATGAATCAATAAAGAAAAGAATAAAGTCATCCCAGGTTACGAACTAACTAAGGTTAACTTAGGGAACGAATCCCACAAACTACAACAGTCATCTCCCGCAGTAGACTAGACCTATCAAATTACCCTTGCACCCCAGAATCTCGACATTTGCGGGTACTGATGTGCCGCTCCTGGACACCCATAAGGTTGCTTAGCTTTAAGTGACACATCGGTTTTTGCTGTGTTTAGTGTGGGTTCAACAGGATGGTATAAACCAGTGAGAAGTGACCCCTGATGAGTAACAGATTCTTAGTCTTATATACTTTTCAAACCCTTGAATTTTAACGAATTGTAAACCAATATTAACATATTTAATAATAAAACTCATATGTTTTATAAAGTAGCTAAAATCATTAGTTGTATAGTAGAAACAAAAATATTTATTTTCAAACACAAATATTAAAGTCCAACGGGCGAGGTTTCAAAGCATGCACCACCAACCTCCGCAAACCTGGCCCTATAGGGTGTATGGGATTGTGTTACAGTGGTTGCACTGTGGCTACCGTACATCCGTCGATTGTGCTACAATCTTGGGTATAAATTCTCCTAATATACGCAAATATAGTTTCAATGCAGTTAATTGTAGAAATCACATATAATACCATTTTTATTATGTTATGCATTTGATGAGAAATTGAAGTAGAGATGACAATATAAAATATGTTGACAGTCTAAATAGATAAACCGCAGTTAATATAAATTAAACTAAAAATAAGGTAATAACTACCAATATAATAAACCAAACTGGGGGAAATATAGGCTACTATCAATGAGCTCACTGGTTACACTAGTGTTTCCAAGTGAACAAGAAGAAGAAGCCGTAACTGTATGACGGGCGTTAGTCCAATCCTGAGTTAGTTACAAGTACAAAGTTAACTTAACCAGACAGCAAACTACACCAACTCCTAACTAAACTGTCTGTCACACGTGTTAACTGTGTGACGGGCGTTAGTCCAATCGTGAGTTAGTTACAAGTACAAAGCTAACTTAACCAGACAGCAAACTACACCAACTCCTAACTAACTGTCTGTCACACGTGTTTCAGTTCTGGTACAATGGCATATACCTGAACTGGAACCTTTTGTCCAGAGAAGAATAGAAACATGAATGTCACCAGTTTAAATCTCTTCATCTCGTTTTCTGAGTAATTAAAATTATTTTGCTTATTCAACGGTGGTGTTTAGGGGTATTAAGGTAAAAACATATCATTTGGTATTTTAGAACACGATATTAACCTATCAGTTTACTATTTTAAGCGAAATTTAGCATGACGACTAGCAACTCTTTTCTAAATAACTTCCTCTGTAGATAACACGAATATCCAGGTTGAATCCTTAACGTAGCAGGTGGCTGGCTGGGGAGGAGCTGCTCAAAACCCATCTCCTCTTTCTTCAACTTCTGTGAAAAGATCGCAAAGTGTTTACGGTCGCTGGGAGGTTTTGCTCTCTTGAGGTTTTATTCAATCCAAAGTACTGGCTCTCGGACTGTCATACAATTTATGGGCTCTGTACTTTTTCGTTAGTTAATAATTATAACAACATTTAGTATGTTTAAAAAATAATAAATTTGAATTATTTAATAATGCAATTTAATAATATATAATTAAAAATAATCAGTAATAATTTATCATTTAACATATGTTTAGAAAAGGTGTCTCAAACGTTTTGGCCGATAGGCTAGTAGGCTAGTACTCATGATTAAAAAAAATATGTCATATAAAAATAGTACGAGAAATGTTTTATTTAGCTACCACCCGCCATTTTGTATATCATATAAAACAATATTATTATATTTTGAACTAGTAAATCTACTAAAGTTTGAATGTAGGCATTGATAAATAAGAGGAAAACTGAAACAGTTGTATACGCTGTAATATGATCAAAATCATGCCTGTTGAAACATTTTTTAAAGTTAAAACCAGTAAAATATTTTAAAGTTAAAATATTTAATTCATATAAACTATTTTAAAATTGTATTAAAACTCCAACGGTACTTGCTTCAAAAAAAATCATCATCGCATAAGTGGGCAAGACCACTTTAAAGAAGTGCTTGTGTATATAAAAAGTATAAAACTAGGAAATTGTGCAACAGCCTGTTCATCTGATTTTTCCTCAAAACCCAGATAATGAATGGTGTATATTGAATTACAATAAATGTATGCAGGCAACATTTGATGATTGTGCATTTGCTTTCATGGTTGGTCCCTCATTCTATTATTTTGTATGGAAGACTTTGACCTTATTAAGTGTAAATTGAGTTAAATTTTAAGATGTGTTGGAAATTGATATTTGTAGTTCAGAGTCCACACATTTGTAATAATATTCCATCAAGGGTCCAATTAGGAGTAAAGAAGTTAGTTTTAGGATATACAAGAGAGACTAGACATAATTTAGAGAAATTAAATCATAAAATTTTGACCGCTACAGAGAGGAATATCCTCTGTATATCGAGTGATGGGCTGAACGTAAGAGAATTCATAACTTTATTTAGAGTTTGCATTACGTTACGTGACTAATCTTGCATTTATAGTACTCTTATAAAACAATGCTTTTAGATCAGTAAATTCAATTAGTTTAAATTTGTACTGTAAGAGTACATATGTTGCTGGAGGTTACGTCGGTGCTATATTATATCCCACCTATGAAGTTAAGTCGTGAACTCGCCAATTGTAATAACATTATAGGAGTTCAGATCCTATTTGCACTGCATAAGCACAATTCTTATAATAGTGGAGGATCTTCTTCTAAGAATCAGATCGGTTAGCTCCGCTACTTCTCTTTTGCTCAAGCATTAGGGTATCTATAAGTAAAAAATATTAGCTCACATTGTATTTTGTAACTTGCCACCGTTGAAAACAACCCAGGACACACGATTAATAGTTTTAACTCTAATCAGCCAATGAGGAGGACTGAAATTCGCTATTTTTAGCCAAATACTCGATCTACTTATGGCTGCCACTAATTTCCAATACTTTAAAATGTATTATCGATCCTGAATGCATCAGTCTTTTTAATAAGTGTGTTGCTGTTTTATAAATGACCACTTTAAATTATATAATAAGTATATTAACTCTTAGTTTGTTTTACAGTATTAAGCTGTATGCTAATTCATGAGCACCAATTTCGTAATAAGTATAAATAGTATCTATACATGTTATATGCTGTTTATTTTAAAACTATTTGTGTTGTTATAAACTGAAAAAACAAATTTGTATATTATTTAAATTACCCATAGCCGTCGGCATGTCATTGATGGGTTTTTATTAATACAATACATTCAGAGATATGAATAGCACAATTTTCTTGTTCTAAAGACTCGCAACGTTGTTTCCTGCTACTTTAATTACTCTCAACATTTATTTTTCATCTCTTATGAATTACAAGTATTGTTTTATGTAATACTACTTTATAATTAATGTCATAATGTTTATTCTTACCATTTTAATTATAGTCTATCGTCTTATATAAATAACAGTGCTCCAATAACAATACAATTTTGTATTGCTAAATACTTATTTCAAGTAAGTTTGAGATTAGTGTAATTTATTAATTGAATCAGGTTATGCGAAATTATGAACATGGTGCTCATTGGACCGATAATATAGTTTTATTGTTTTATTGTTATTTTAATAGTACAGTAAAAGTCGATAGATCATTATATAATGTAATTACATTAGTCACTAATTAGTCACTCGTCAAATAGAATAAAATGAAATCTGTGTGAAGGTTTTAGTAATTTCGTTATTACTGACCAGCTCCTAAATAGATAACCAAAGTTTTTGTTTTACATTCTTTCTAAGTTTTAATTTGAACTATACAAAACTTTTGAAAGGGTCTCCTTTAGTCAGAGGTTAATTACTACGAGCTATTATCCACAGTTATACTTTTAAATCTTACAGGAGCTAAAATAGAGCTTTTTTCGAGAGCTAAAATAGAGATATTGTAAACAATTCCTCTGTAAATCGTTCTTTGAGATGATTTTAAGGTTATTTTCATCGCCGAATGTCTCCCCATTTTCCCTGCACTACTAAGCTCAGATGTTCGTAGCCTCTATCCAACACGGCATATCCTTTTGGTGGAGAACCATACATCGAGATTTTGGGGATCATCCTTCATAAAATACCATAATTTCTGCAACCCATTCTGTCTCGCTGTGCATGGTTAGGTTTTCCAATACGAGAATTTTTAGAAATTATGTTTCAGTGTTAACTTCTTTACTCGATGCTACTTAACTAAAGTATTAACTTACTCCCAACATAATCTTTGTCAATAAGGAAAAAAATAACCAACTAGACGATTCATATAAGATAACCTTAGATTTAAAGGCAAGAATTGACAAAATAATTTTGATTCACTTAATAACTAATTGCAAATAAAAACAAAAGTGGTGTACATGATATTTGTTAATGATAGTATAATATTTAAGAAATATTATACTATCTTAGTTATATTATAATTATAAGAAATAATTTAGTTTCATATTAACTGAAATACCCGTATACGGGTACATGTAGAAAGTAATTAAATGCAATTTAATACTTTAAATTTAATTAAAACTTAATTTAATTCTTTTTCAATGCCCCGTTCCTCACATATTATTTGGTCACAAATAATTTCAAAAGAATAAAATTAAGATTGTCCTAACGGACCAATGTCATATTATTAATGAGAAAACCTACAATTTGTGTTTACAACACAGAATAAATTACTATACTATATAAAAAAAAGCAATTACGAGAACGAAGACCGTAATCAACGGTGGAGATAGGGAGCATTGTATAGCATTGGGCTGCGTATCGCCATTATTCAAATTCGAATCTCAGACCTGGATTGGTTTTCCTTGTAACAAGAAGCCCACTTAATTTCACTGTTCTTTTTCCTTCCTTTATGTCAATAGAAATGTGTACTTAAAAATTCTTTCAGGTAATTACAGTACTATCCAATAAGGACAATATTTAATTAACGCCTAACTAGATACTATTTCATTACTTCAATTTAAGACACCAGTACTATTAACTTTTAGCTATTGAGGTAAATTAATTGCAATCTATGACAAAGCCATGTAGTATCAAACGTAACAACTTTGTACAGTTACTGCAGGTAGTTTGGTTGTTAACTTAATAGTAACTTGCCAGTCGATGATGTTGGAGTTGTACAATGTCTAATGTGCAGCTATTGAATGTGCCAAGTGCACAAAGCCACGTGTTGCAGTTAAATATTGATTATATATACCGTCATTTTACTTGTTTTATCTGACTTCGGCTTACACAATTGAAGTAGAACTAAAACTAGACAAAATTCAATCAAGAAGATAAATCAGTCAATCAAGTTTGTAGTCTTACAAATTTAAACATTCCTACCAAACAAAACTCAAGTTACATTTTATTTGATTATAAAAAAACTATAAGATTGTTTCAGAATATGTGAAAGATGTCAAGTATATACAGTAGATGGAATTAAACTGAACTAAAACTCGATTTATAAATTAAACGCTATTTGATAACATTATATTTTTTTAAAACATTAATTTCCATAAAACTGCTAATGAAGTTGATTTTTTGCTGAGCGTTTTCTGTTGCTGTTGGTATTGTCACCACAATAAAATAAAATGGGAAATATTATCTTATATATAAACTTAATATTTTCTAAAATTTTAAAGTATTTTTAGTTTATAATTTGGTTATTTGACTTTAAAACTTGTGCCCACTGTACTCTACCAAAATACATAAATTTATTTTTAACCTGAGTGAAAGGAATAATAATCGTTATTTTGAAAATAATAATTAACAGATACATGCCTACCAATATTTATATCTGCAGTAATAGATTAATTATTCAAGGAATAAAATTTAATAAAAATATTAATACACTAAGTTAATAAAAGAAATTACAATATCTATAAGTAAGTTTAGTAATAAACGAACTTGTTTAATATGTTACATGTAAACATGTATTCCATTTTTTTAGTTTGTTAATAATGTTATTATTATTCTCTTCAATTAAAACGTTCCTCGGTAGTTCTGGAAATACAGTTTAGTTTCTTTTACTACAAAATGACATATCTTAAGTTTCGTATATCATACACAAAAATTAAAATATTTGTTTCTTCTCACCCTTTACTCGAAAACTGTCTGGAGAAATTGCATTAGCCAAATCTGAGCTAAGATTCATGAAATTCAGCCACTCTGTCACTCTGAGTTTTCGGGTGTTGTGGATTACATGGAGACTATATTTTTTGATAACACCAAGATTGCAGTTTTGAAGTGTCTCGCCAGAGAACATAAACGTTATAGTACAAAATGCCATCATATACATGATGTTGTGTGGTCATGTTTATACTAAAAAGAACAGTTCATCATATAGACACTTAGCGTTGCTCAGATTCCCTTTGTGCAATTTTAGTTAATTTTTGACTTTGCATATATTTCAATTGTAATCTGTTAATTAAATAAATGTAATTTAATGAAAATATTTGGGCATAGCTAAATTATTAAGCATATGTAAACTACAATAATGCAATGCACTTTGAGAGAATTTGAATTCAACTAAAAAGTTTGAATTAAAAAAAAAAAAAAACTAAAATGATCCCAAAGAAAACTGTATTTTGAAACGTAACATTCCTTCAATGTATTTCACAGTTTTTTAATGTAGAAAAAAAGCTGAGGAAACCACTCATCACAATTTAACATATAAGGACCTCTTCCAGACAGCTTCCGGAGTACCAAAATATGAAATTACGAGGATATACGCCACCTCCTCCTGAGGTCTCATGGCATCTACCTTGAGGATGGACAGTGGGCTATTGCTCATGCCGCTTTGGTGGAATTGACGATTTTTTATGCCTTTACTAATCAAGCAGGGCATGAGGAGGACGCCTTCACGATTAGGCGTTCAAAAACGTAAGTGAGCTCTTCCCTTCGAAATATAATCGTCCGTATCAAACTAGACCTATCGATTAACCTTAAACCCAGTATCTTCATATTTGCGATTAGTGATATTCATGTAGTTGGTTTATCCAGATGCCAGTCACACGTTGGTTTTTTGCTGTACCAAATGTGGGTTTTGTTGTTACATATAATTAATACTTTGTGGCAAGATTTGTCCTTAAACGTGGTTTTAATTGTGTCAATTCTAGTTAGTCAGCAAATATTAGTTTATGCAAAACTCTTAATTTCATAAAAACTTACAAAATCAGAATCAATAAAAAATTTCACCATATTTATTTAAAGCTTATATTGAAATCCAATACAAAAGAGTGTGTATATGTTTTTCTTGAGTTAATTCTTATTTATATGTCAAAAAAAAGTTTTGTATTTTAGGATTGCGCACTGAGAGAATCGAACGCGGCTACGTATCCACTCCGAAAACAATACTCTCTTAGAGAGAGTAATTCGCTGATTATAATAAACTCCATAAAGACGTAAAATATGAGGGTAAAGTCAATCTTGCAGTTATCTTCTTTTTAACACGTAGTACTATAACTATCACCTTTATCTTTCATTAAAACTCCTCACATATAAAAATTACAAAATAAGTATATAACTAAAGAAAGAGGAGAGAGGAAAGTGTTTGAAACAATTTACGGGACAAAATACTAAATTCTTTCAATATAGTCGATTGTTAACACAACATTCAACTCAGGTCCATGATTATCAGTGACTAGTGTGTCAAAGTGGTGACATAACGCTTTAATCATGTGAAACAGAACTGCAGTGTGCCCCAAATCCTCTGAAAGTGCTCTGTCACTATCACTAACACAGGCCATGCGAGCAAATATAAAATATACTGCTCGCTAATACAACGTTAAATGCAATAACGGTATTAAAAGGTAGAAAAGTAACACACACTTTTATATCTTTGGTCAACTAGTTTGCTCTAAAGTGAATTAAAAATATGCATATTTTAATATTACTTAATGTTAATCAAAACACTAGCGTACTTTTCCAAATAGTTTATTTTGTGGTCGAGGCCTTTCGAAACCAAAGGTTTCATCTTCAGGCAACTCCACAAATAAATATTTACATATTGTTTGCTACAATTAATATTAAAATAACATTTGGTGTAAAAATGCAAATACAAAAGTTTTTGAAATATTTCAGCCAGTATGAAAAGTTAGATTGGACTAGAGTTTAATTTTTTAAATAAATTGAGAAGAAAGAAGATTGGAATTTTCAATAGGGCCCTTTTCATTGTTCAGTATTGGTTTGTTTGTTTGTTTGGTTGTTGATTTGTTTGTTCAGTATTGGTTCAGCCTTTGGTTTCGAAAGGCCTCGTCCAAAAAATAAACAATTTGGAAAAGTAGTGTTTTTATTAACATTTAGTAATATTTAATGAATTTATCAATTGCTCTAAGAGTTTTCAAATATTTTAATGTTGAATATTTTGGTTTTTCTTATACTTGTTAAAAATTTCATTGATTGTGTATAAACGTTTTGTTTATCAAGTTTATCTAGCTAACGTTTAGTAGGTATTTAAAAATTATATTTTGATAAAAAATTGAATTTTATTATTGTTAAAAAGTTAATATATTTTCTTTAATATATGTATAAAATCAATTATTAAATAACACACAAAAAAACGTAAAACGCTAACTAAACTACAAAATCTTTAGTTTATAAGGTAAAATTCTTCTGATATTTTAATAAAATATGATTATCAGTTTTAATGCTGAGTTTATATTCAAATTAAACTTTCTGTTAGTGCAGCGTATAGAAATCTAACGCTGTTGCAATCTAGGAACTCTTGGAATCTAGATTCATGTTCGTCTGAAGAGATTTAAATTAGTCTGTGACAGGGTCAGATTCGAGGAACGTGAATGTCAGGAGATGTCAGGTTTATGTTTTTATGAACAAAGAGTTCGATTACTCAATTAAATTGCAAAACATAATAAAATCCATCACATGGATCAAAGGTAGATCCAATTTACATGCAAATACGTCGGTCCAAAACAATAATGAGGTCACACAATCTGTGACCTGGCGGTGCCTTACTTTTATTGGGTCTTCGTAAAACTGTTACGTACTGAATATGCAGTTTGGAACAATTATACATTTTAATTATTTAAAATTAATAATACTTAAAAATAATAAATTAATATGTTTATAAATTATAAATTAACAATAAATTAATACAATTACATTAGACTGGAAGTAGTATACAAGCGCCAAAAGTTGACCCTTTTTAACCGAAGTACGTTTTAGAGATCAGAATTTTTTATACTTAGTTAAAACCAACAAGGCAAACTCAATGTTGGTACCGTAAATACATTATAACAAAAGAGAATTTAAAAAAGCCATAAATAGAAGCTTTTTGACCTAAGTAGAATTCTCAGCTCTACGTATGTATGTATACGTATTTTCTTCATCGCTGCAACAAAAACGTATCTATAGTATGTAAAACGGAAATAACTTAGACCGGAAGTAGGTTACGTTAGCTAGAAATAAACCCTTTTTGACTGAAGAAAGTTTCTGAGACGTACAGTATGTATATAGTTTCTTGATAGGGAAATCAGTTATGGTATCAGAACTATAGTCCATTCGAACATAAAATGTTCCTACACGTACATATCCTGATATCAGACCCAGTCGCAATTTCGCTTAAACTCTAACCCTTATGACCATGAACTCTGGTATAATATATACGTGATGTATGCCTATTTAGGTTAAAAAAATACATACCTCCATCATATTCCATCATAAGTGCTTTTACTAAATAAGCTGCGGACTTCGATTTTAAAAATAGCCTACAGCCAGTTTTTTTTTTATAATTTCTAAAATGTTCAAATAGTTGTTTTTCTAACTAGCTCTAAGACTTAAATATTTGATGTAATCAACTAGAACTTTTTCAACTGGGACTATATAAACTACTATGATGTGAAATCATTTCTTTATCTCAGTTTGCTCTGAAAGAACAAGCAATTTTTGTTGTATTGGAACATAAGAAGTGGAATGGACCTGTCATAGACAGACTGATACACCTTTGTTGCCGACCATGTAGTGGTTATTGGTTGGGTGGCCGCGAAATTGATTTAGTACCGTGCACAATTACATGCAATATAGCAATTGAGAGATGATATGAAAAGTCAATTTACCAGGAATTGTACTGTTTACGCAGTTTCTCTACCGTACTAAAAATTGGAATACATTAATTTTAGGAATATTATATTGATAATTTATATTTTTATACTTGTTAAAATTTGCATACTAGTAATAATTAACAATGAACAAAAACTGACATTTTTTTACCTAACATAAGTTTTGTTATATGAATTTTTAGTGAGACGATCTCGAGTTCTAGTAACAATTTTTTTTGCAAGAGATGAATTTCTTTGAAATTCAAAAGCATACGACTAAATGGTTCTTCTTTCTGAATTCCTTTGCGTATTTCTACATTACACTCTCTCACAGTAATTTTCAAAAATGCACCAAGCAAATCTATAAAACATCTGTTTACATCGTCTTGGAATGAAATAAACACACGAGTAAATGTGCTTAACACATCTTGTGTTGATATAATATAAACACAAGATGTGTTATGCCTGAGTAAATTAAACCCCCTGATGTCTTAAACCCTGGTAACATTAAAACCCCGAGGGAATTTCCTGCCATGACCTCATGTCCGAATTTTACCACTCACCAAATCCCTCTTACCCCCGAATTTGCAAGCGTACATCATGGGGGGCCCCCAGATAGCCGAAGGCGAGTATATATATAGTCATAGAATAAATCAAGTAGAATGAAAATTCTATGTTTACTCACTTTTTAATCGTTTATTATTATTATTATTAGTATTAATAAAAAATCAACCAATCTCCTTACTAAAAATTAATAATATTGAAATCAATAAAATTTTACAAATTACTATATTGCTACGTTTTTTTTATATCTTGTACAAATAGTTCTCATTCTTATATTAAGATTTTAGGAATTTAACTACTTAAATCAAAATAATAAATGTTAAATGAACGGTGAATTTACCTTTATTTTCTATTTCACAGGTTTATTTTAATAATGGGTATAATAAATAAAAACCGATGATATCTGTCATTCAATATTGGTTTTCAGATCATTACAATATCTTAAACCCTTGCCTTTAAAACATATACCCTTGTTTAGAGATAAGTGGTTGGATGTAAACTTATAAACACAATAAAAGTGCAAATAAAATACAACGTGTGTAAGAGGCTTGGTAATAGTGAACATTAGGCTACCTCACGTGCTTTGCTACAGAGTTACCTGCGCATAATTAAAATGCTCTCAGAGAATTCAGTAGTGTAATATTCTTATCGCAAATGGGAGAGCACAAACTGCCTAAGAGGCTAAGTTTAAATTAGATACTTTACTTACATTCACTTAATAATAACCCTGCCTAACAACTGAAGTTTCGTTGTAACACACCGAAATTACGCTATTTACTCGGCCAATTTAGTAACAACTGCTTGCAAATCCTGCACATTATTTCTAACAAAAGAGCTAGAAATACCAGTAACTGTGGGAAAGTAATGTTTATCATTCTGTACCATATCTAGTGTAAAGTTTATATATAACACGTTCGCTATTAAAGAGTATATAATTGTGATGTGTAATAGTAGACGATGTGATTCTCGATACCTAAAGTGTTAAGGAACAAGTTGGAAGTTTAAGTATATGAATTAGAATTTCATGAGACTTATTTGCGTCAAATACTCAACACATACTTGCTGGAAACACTTAATTACGTAATGACAAACACTCAAGACCGATGTTTTTGCCATGTCGTTGATGAATAGAAACCCAGAAGTGTAATTATACTTTTAGTGGGCCTCATTAGGTAAATGTTTAGAATTTGATTGGTCCGTGAGGAGGCTGAAGGGAAAATGCCGTTGAACGAAACCCTGTAAACTAATGAAATATCTAGTCTTCATTGGTGACTGGTTCAGGGATAGGCATCAGGTAGGCCCAAAGTTATTGTGATGGTGACCACAACACGGTATCACTGTGATTTTTCTTCTCGATTGAAGAGCCTGACCCAGAATTTAGCCCTTTTCGTGTGGCTTTTTGACTGAAATATCCTGCAAAAAATATTTTACAATAAGTCAAGAATATCCATTGTGCTATGGACAGAATACGGGAAATAGATATTTATGAAACTTACTTACTATGTGATATTTTACGGTAGATGTGTACAATCTGGGGTTAATTAATTGTACCATTCAAGTACCATTGATGACGATTGGGGTTTAAACTTTATAACAGTTGAGTGTTTTAGTAATTTTATGTTCAAAATGCTTGAATTTAGAAATACAGTATTCCGTGGTATAAAGTTCTACAAAATGTAGATCTTTACAGAAGGTTACGGAACGAAGATGGGATGTGATCAATGCATTTTCTCCACTTTTATACATGCTAAATATGGCAGTTTTTGTTTATTAAAATAATCTGCATACTCTATTTTACGCACCAACATGCAGCTAGTTTGTTTAGTAACTAAGAAATCATCTTGTAAGAAAAACACTGTTTTATGGTGCTATTTAAAAATATAGCCTTGAAAGATAGTAAAAAATTTAGGAATTACAAATTTTATTACAGAAAAGTATCTGATTTTTTAAATATTTTTGGTCATACTACATGGACTATAAAATTTAATTCTCACTAATAATATTTATATTATTGTTTTCTTGTGTTTGTGTTTAATGGTGAGATACATGACACAAAAAAACATCAACATAAGTTTGTTAATTTTTCATTTATATTTCATTTGACATTAAACTTTCTTATAAATAAATTGATAACTGTATGCTTATGGTTAATCCATTTAATCATAGGAAGGGAAAATCAAAGGGAAGGGGGAAAATGAATTGTTATTAACTGCGTCTATTCCCTTTACAAGACAAAATTAATATATTCCACAACAAATGATAATTAGTTATTACTTGTAATCACATGCCAAAGATAACATTATATTGCACGTTTGTTGTAAACAATGACAATACAATTCATCGCAAAGGGTTGTTACAATTGAGATTTATGGGGAGCTTTATAGCTAAATTATAATTGGATGGCTCATAACCACGACAATTCCAGTGCAATTGTGAAACCTTTTATCGATGAAACAGTGACTGTGCAGTTCAAATATTCATTATAAAGTTTCGACATCAAAAGCACCTAAAATACAAAATACAGGGTTAATCTAGGTGAAGACCTATTTTCATTGTCTTATGAAGTACACAACTGAGTGCACTGTGGTTTAGATGACGAAGCACGGTGGTGCAACCGGGTTTTTCTACTCGTAACGTAGATAGGGTGGAAGGGGTGGTTCAATTTGAACGGTGAGTTTAGCTTCAATTCATCTTCCTCTTAGTGCAGCGTTTGGAATGTGACGATGTCATAGACGACGTCGTAGTCGTTATGTCCTGAAATCAAACATAACGCATTTATTTTTGTCTGAAGAGATGACGTAGTAGAAAGGATTGATTCAACGTGCAAGGCGTATTGTCGAAACGGTATAAAGAGGTCATTTAAGCTTCTTCGTCACTGTTGATTTTTATCTTTCCAGGTTCCAGTGGATAAATCCTTTATTTCTATAAAGTTTACAATACTTTTAATCATTCCAAGAGCTCACAGAGCTCGAGCGGAAATACTAGTAACTGAAGAAAAAGATTTCAGCACACAATATCAGCCAGTCTGTTTACTCTTATCAGTTCCTCACTATATTATCACTTTCAACATTCCACAAAGTACTAAAATGCACTTTTGATGTGTAACAGGGAAAGTATATGAACAGTAAATTATGTGACAAAATATGTAACTGCCAATTCTAACAGTAATATGAACAATAAATAAACAACTACTATTAAAAACCAACAATAATTTCTGTACCACGGCATACCTAATAAAACAATTTTCAATAAATAAAGAAATAGAACAATAATACACAGTAAACGACAACAGATCAACAATAATATACAGTAAATTGTAAAAATATTAACAATAAATAAAGAAATAGAACAATAATACACAGTAAACGACAACAGATCAACAATAATATACAGTAAATAGTAAAAATATCAACAATAAGTATACGTAATTAACAATTAATAAAATATATTTCTAGTGATAAACAAAGTTTAAAAGCAATTGACTAATTCTGAAAATTAGCGATACACAAAATGTATAAACTATTCTTCAGAGAAGCAGAGTAATACCATTATTAGCCAAGAGTAAAGTTGTGAAATTTTTGAGCTAAACCCAACATTAAAATTGAACACTTCCCACCATACCTACGTTATGTGTACATTAATTACTATCATATACACCAAAACGCTGAATATTTGAACGAGAAAATATGAAACCAGACGAGAATGAAAATCGTAGTCGCGACAAAGTAAAGCATTCACCTCCGCTGCGAACACAATGGAGCTCGTTTGTTGTTCTCTTCACTCAGCGCCTTGATTTATTTAGTTTGGCATATAACATAACAACCTTGGAAAATAATGGTAGCAAGGTTCCATATTATTTCTTGATATCAGATGGAAACACATAAAACTGTGTGTGTATGATATATTAAATGATGGAACATTTAGACAAATTAAGTGTTACCATAATATTTTGATGCAACACAACAAAGTTGATATAACTTGTCAGAAATAAACAAATATTACTCTGCCAATGAATACTTGTTTTATTTAATTGGATCATATTTTTCTACTATTTGTAACGCAATTATTATTCCTAAGAAATAAAAACAGCATATCCTGAAAATTCGTTTGACAGATCGGTAAATTGAAAACTCTTTACGCCAACTTTTTTAGTATAAAAATCTGGGTAGTTATTTTTTTAAACTTTTGTGATTGGAAATGAACAGTTATAAGTTTCACTGCCTTTGTTAGAAATGTGGAGTGATGCTTTTTTGGTTCAGAGGACAAGAAGCTGGAAAGTCTTTCTTTGTACTTATGACCTTAGCGTTAATTCTGGATTGACAGGATATAGAGTCCTTTTAATAGAGATAGTAAGCAGTTGCTGTCCTATCTCCTGTGAGAAAAATTAGAATTAATAGTTTATCATTGAGTAGTTTATTTATTTTAGATCATGAAGGAAAACGTGTACGGGCTTATCAAACCTAATTTGGTTCTTTAATATATCTCACTCATTCTTTGAAGTGAATTGCTTTGGATGAAGATTTTTGAACGAGATAACTTTTCTGTAAAACCATAATGGAATTTTTTATCGTGCAATATGGGTGACAATTTTTAAATTAGATAATGAAAAATACAAAAATTTAATTATGTGCAAAAAAGTCTTTCTTAGCTTTCCACCACGAAACGTTTAGCTAGCCGGAAACCAGTAGAGAGTTTTTCAAAGCTGGGATATTTGCCGCTGTGAGGCGATCACAAAGGCTCTAAAGCCTATTCGGCGTGGGTTTAATCTTTTTTTTATAAATATTTAAAAACTAGCTAATATCGTAAAAGGAATTTACATATAAATGAACTTATTCAAACATAATTTTATTCATAGAGGTTTATTCTAGTAAATGAGAAGAAATATTTAAATGTTATTCTGAGGTGTTCACACTTACATAAATCAATCAATCTTTATTGCAGATACATGAATTACATATATATCAAACATTGATATTATAAGTTTAGAGCTAAAATTTGATCATTCTACCCACATCAAGATCACACTCAAACATATAATTCAACATACGCCTATCTTACATCCTTTGTCAGTTTTCCACATTCAGAGCCGAGCAAATCTCCTAATTGGGTGATATCCCATTAAAATGTCAAAAACTCGGTAATATTATAAAAATGCTTGTGACGCTGAAGCGTGTCAAACGAGTTGTTTAGCGCCTTGATTGCTGCGGCATTCTTCCAATTGGGCAGCTTGTTGATGAAATGTGAGATTACCTCACAACCTCTTTTACAAAATGAGAATTTGCTTATAGTTTGTTTAAAAAAACACAGATTCACAGAGAGGAATGGTGACACTTAATAAACTAGAATCACATAAACATAACTGAAAAAGTAACAGAAATTTTACTGTTATGTTGTTATATTAATTTTTAAAAAATAAATGCCTTACACGTGTTACCATTCATAATAATACGAAATCCAGTGTATTTTGATTATATCAAAGATCGAACCTGCGAACGTTTAAGAGATTTCCTCAGCGATTCGAATCACTAATGGTCAAGCTGAACCGTTATTCCTATATCTCAACACACTATAACTCAATTTCAACCAAAAAAGTTTTCTTCATTTCAATTTATATTCTCTTTATTTCAGTCATAAAACAATTAAATTTCACAAAACATCATGTTATGTGTTCGGTTTTTAAATGTTATATCCCTAAAAGAATCGTTGAAAACGTGTTCAACGTTTCAAAATATTTGTAAGTCGTATTTCACTGTACATTAATGAACTCCTAATTTAAATTACACTTAAAGCTGAGAAAGGAAACAAAAAAGTAGTGTAATATTGCGGATGAGAGTGAACGATCCGTCCAAGAGCCTAAGTTTAACTAGATTACTTGACTCACCTCAGAATAACCCAACTGTGACCGTGTCCCTGACTTGGGCAATCATTTGAAAGTGTGGCCATAGTATCAAAGTTGATAGCGTTGTATGGTAAAAATATGTTTATGGAACAATTTTAATGATGACATTATCTCCCTTAACAGCCACAACTGAAGCTTATCCTATCAACTGATATCCTTTATTTACGATCCTTAAAAACATGTAAACAATAAAAATACATTTCCTAAAAATCTAATAAGTTGTTAAAATGGTGCTAAACTTCACAAGTTTTGGAAGAATTACATTAAATTGAAGATATAAATTTATAATAATCTTAATATTACATTGTATTTACAAACTGTACTGTTTATTTGTATAGTAAACTTACGAAGTTGGTTAAAGTGTGTTACAAAGTGATGTAAAAACAAATTTAATATTTTTTCTATATTTATATAAATGTTTCAAGGGATTCATATATTTCGGAAAGGTAAAAACAAAATAGCAATGTCATAATCTTGTTATACACTTTAAATACATTTACTAATATTTAATTTGCATATTCATTTAAATTTTTTCCAGAATTTAATAAATGAACTGTTACAATACCATTAGTGCAAATTGGGTACTTCTATGTTGGTTATAACCTTTTCCAGTTATGGATATTTAATAAAAATAACATAATATTTACTTATACTAATATAGTCTTGAAATTCGAGTATTCTTAATGGTATAAATTAGTTTTAACGTACTAGTATTAATAGAAGAATATTAACATAGGAATATTAATTAGTTCTAACCTTTACATAAGGGTATTAATGTATTAGAATTTATATAGTCATAATATAAAAGTTAAACTTTTAACTATTTATTTTTAAACACAAATATTAATTTGTCTAATAATATGAATATGTAAACACACGAGTATTGATGGACTAAATAATTACCAATGTAGTCTTAATTTTAATCAATACATGAGTATTATTATAGTATTATAACTCGAGTATTAATTAGTTTAACGTACACTGATTAATGCATGATTACCAATATAATCGTAAGCTACAAACAGTAATATTCAAACATTAAAACAGTCCTGGAATTAACGTAAATCGTTATTAATTAATCTATTGCTGAGAATACGGTACCTGTATTTTGCAAACCGTATGATGTGAGTTCAGACATGTTTTAATGATAAAGGTAATTTCAAACAATACAAATTAATCTATTCACTATGTCAAAAACAAACTTTTTGTGTTTAATCCCATGTTAGTCCTATCGCTAATAGCTATCAATGAACAATAGCGCACAACAACTATATCCGAGCAATGATCACGTGATCTGCTTCAACATTTGTGTAATAATGAAAACACGTGGGTACCCAACAGAGGCGCTCCGTGAATATTAATAATCTACTATTTCATAGATGTAATATGGTATTACTGATACAGTATTAACCAGAGGATTATTCATGATGAAATACACCCCACAAAAATGTGTTAAGTGTACATATAAAATATAAAAATATATTTAATCATGTAAAATTAACATATCTATAATAAAAGAATTTATAAATTCCAAAGAGACATTGAAAGCCCATGTCAGTACCTGGTAGCACAAAGAGACCTGGTAGACAATATCCTAATATTAAAATGATATTATTTGACTAAGGACTTCAAAGGTAATAGTACTAAACTTTAAAATAAATCAGGTTCTAGTAAAATACTGCGAATAAAGTTCAGTTTAAATCAAATAAAAAATAAAAACATATATTTTTGTGTGATTTTATTTATTTAATCTTACATTGCAGTTATTTGATATTAGTTATTCACCTAAAGAAGATATCAGATTGTATACCTTAAAACGTAACGTTTACTGATTTCTTGTGCCACTGAACAGTAGTGAATATACGGAGGAATCCTATTTTATTCACAATCCTTCCGTCGTGTTAACAAGGAAGATACATATACATATATAATGTATATTATACAACGATGTTCGTCATTTTTTGCTCAATTCAATTATGTTAGCTTCATTATACCCCCATGGTAAAATGAAAATCAACCATAAAGTTACACTAAAAGTATATTTGGCTACACGAGAGAAGGACCTTCATTTTGTAGCTAGCTGCCTTATTAACGCAGTCAACGATTCTAGAATAAAAGTCAATAAGTGGTCAATCGAATGAGATGTTCAGACTACCTGATAGTATAATATACTAATAGTCCGTAACCCCATGGGTGGCAGAAGTGGGGGAATGAAAGGTTTTGACAGTGGGGATTCCGCTTCCCTTCCGCCTCTGACTGGCCCAGTAACGAACGTAATCTTGTCTCACTTGTATAATGTTCATACTGTTTCTTAAAGATGCGTTAGGAAATAAGGCTACAATTGTGCCGCTGCGCAGATTATAAATCTATCTAAAATACGAACATCCATTCAATGTGAGGATCGGAGTATGTAGTAAAACAGTAAGTGTTAAACTCAACAGCTCTACAAACAGTCAATCAGGCAGTGTTGAAGCAAAACCTCAAATCAATTCTTGATCCTTTAATAGTTGAGTTTTAAGGAGTAATTTGTTTTGCTCACAAGAAACACAAATACAAAACAGCTCGTATTTCACAACTAAAAAGTGCTTTACCAAGTGGAGGGAGTAAACAATGTTATAAAATGCCTATAAACCCCTGTAGATGTTTGTGTTTCTTTTGCCTCAAAAATTATATAGTGAGAAGTTTGACTTTGACACGGTCCAGACATATTGAAATAGTTGTACATAAAATTTAAATGTTAACTTAATTCCCACCCCAGAATGCTAGAAATTTATTTAAAGACATCATAGAGTGAGTAACGTGATGGATATTGCTTTTGTTAAGATACATTAAGTACTTCCAAATAATGTGTTATAATCAAAGCATAATGGAAAGAATTAGGTTTAAATAAAATATTATTCTCAACAGTAATTGAAAAGTTTTTAACTAAAATTTAAGATATTAGTTATTCCGTTACCATTAAATTCGATTGAAAAGGTACTATTTTGCCAATTTACATATGAAGAATCAATTTATTTTAATTGGAAAGTTACTCACAGGAAAGCGAGAATTAATCTCAATTTCTTGCCAATCGTGACATCAAAGCAAGTTAAAGAGCTAAAATATACCACAAAGGGTTAATAGATTTAAGTTAATAGAGCATGGGCATTTCATCTTCAGAATTGAAGGAAGTCATTTTTTCTGAATTCCGTAAGCCACTTGTTTAAGAACAGAATTTTTTACGCGTACTTAGTTTTTTATGTGTTTTTTTTGTAATCGATGGACATTAAAATTTAAAGATTCACCTGCATAGATTAAAAAGTATTTGTTTCGATCAAAAATAATTTCCGTGGTGTTTCAAAACAGTATTACTCGTATTTTCAATAAAAAAATATGGAGATATATTTCACAAGTTCGGTCGATAGAAAGTCGATAAAAAAAATTAATCCTATTCTTAACTCAAGTAGTAATACAAGAATACAGAAGATTCAGACGGGGATATAATTATGGAAAGGGGTGAAGTATGTCCAAAATTGAACAAGTCCAGGCCGTCGTCTAAAGCTCATTATAGTTTTACACTGGTGATCTTAGTCCAGTATTAAAAATATACTTCAATATCGAAAAAAAAATAATAAAAAAATAAAAATATCGATGGACATTAAAATTTAAGGGGGTTCGGTATGCTCTATTCTTCCCATGTTAATTTGGCCAATTTTATGTACCTTTTTCTCAGAAACCTTTAAAGCTATCATCATCAAACTTTAGGACACTACTATTTAGACCTTTGTTAACATTTAGAGCGGAAAAAAGTTAAAAAAAGAAGTTTTTATTTAATTTGTTGTAAATAAAAAATTTATTAATTTTTTGTAAAATAATTTATAATTATAATTTTTTTAATAAAAATTTAAAATAGATTTTTATAATGTCTTCCGCTCTAAATATGTGTACTGGTCTTAAGTACATGTGTATTTTTTTATGTTAATCTGATCAGTGGATCTTGAGAAAAAGGTACATAAGTGATAAAAAAGTTAATTTTCGGGAAATCCGAGCTAAAGGCAACACACATCAAATAAGTGAATTCACTGACCTTTATTATAATATTAATGACATCCAGCTGCATAACTAGAGTTTCAGGATCCTCCAACTCTTCCCACTGATCTTCCAGCTTCCTCTTGGCACTTGAGCGAGCTTGCCTTGATTTTTTTTGCGACTTCGGTAGCCATGCGTTGAGCTTTTTGTAAGCGAGCTATGTCCAGCTTTTTCATTGCTTCACAAAAATTATGTCCAACAGTCATTCCAAGATTTTGTAAAACCATACATTTTGCCATATTTCCTTTATTGAAGGAACTTATGGCATCATACACTCCTAAGTGCAAGGTGTGTATGCCAACAAAGACAGTTTTTGGCAGGCGAGACCAGATTACTTGGTTTACGGACTCATTTGGGTTTTGTGACTTACCGTGGAGACATTTACGAAGCAGATCAGGTGCACTTAGGTCTGTAAAAATAGGCTTTATCTTGTTCATGATGACAGCAGGAAGGTGAAAATGTTTGGAATGGTCATAAGTTTCATTACAAGCCATAGCCTTTTGGTACTTGCACCAACTTTCACTCCCTATTGGGCAAAGTCCGTGTTGAGGATTTGTATTGCTGGATAGCAAATGGTAATACTCAGCCCAAACAGCTTTTTCGCATGTCTTCTAAATTGCTTGCATTTCTTCGAATTGCTAGACCATAATATTTTTGTATGGCTAATATGGCAGCTTCAGTCAGTCTGTTCCGACCGCCTATTGTTTTTCCATCGGTTTGTTTGTTTTTTTCCCTCTTTTAATTTTAAATTCTTTTAGGCGAGTCCCCATGCGCTTCTGCACATGCCCAATGCATTCTAGTTTTTTCACCAGGCTCTCATCACCATAGGGCTTGCTTTCCACAACACTAAAAAACCCTTTCGAATCCCCATCACCTAAGTATTCAACGTAGCGAACATTGTAAGTGGGTAGGGACCGATGGAAAATCGCACGAGCTCCGACAACTTCCATGCCTCCGCTTACTCCCAGATAGTTTGCACTGCACTTATCACTATGTTGTCCAATTAATTTGTCTTTACAACGGCAATACTTGGATAAAATCTCTGCATCAATTACCTTACCGGTATCCACAGATGTTGCAGTGATTATACCATTTTGTGATGTATGGCCTCGCTTTTGCCATGTCCCGTCTATGGCTACTGTCAAATCCCTCCTACCTTCATTTATAATCACTGATTCTTCTACTGCTTCCTTCATAATCTTAAAACAAACATCTTCAGTCACAGACCCTAACAGTTGTGTGTAATTCATAAACCGTGATGGAGGAGAGGGCAGATTTAGTACACCACATAGTGTAGCGGCAGCCGTCTGGCCTCTGCCAATCGTACGCATGCCATACACCAATCTTACATTTATGTCATATAATTTTGTATCATCATTAGGTCTATTTTGCAAGACTAAGGAGTTTTCATAAGAGGCCAGTGTCTTTTCATTGCAACCTTCACATGAAAAGTTCCCCGAGAAAAAAAGGCCTACACGATACTTGATTTTAAAATCGATCGGTTGATGACACTGTTTGCATACTGCTATTTGAGAAATTACATTTATAAGTTTTTAAAAACCAACAATATCATTTTGGAAATTAGGCTCCTTATCAGTTATGTTTTTATAATTTTGACTGATATTACCTAGTTTCACTTTTGAAGCACTAACAACATCATCTGTGTCCTCATTATTCGGCGTAGGACTAGGCTCAGTTTCACTCTCAACTAACCTATCTTCCACAGTTTCTTCCAAAACAACACCACTACCACTGCTTTCACACTCTATAATTAATTTCTTTTTGTAAAACTCACTTTTTCTCTTCTTAAAAATTCTATTACTTCTAGGCATTTTAGAAATCAAATGCGTTCTACAAACAAAATAACAGTAACTACAATCCACCAAACAGAACTTGTTTTGTTTACAAACACAAAATTGGTTTATTGTAACTGAAGACAGTTATAGACAGCTGTATTTTTTGTTAGTAGACAAGGCAGGTGTACCAACCCATAAATCTAAATCATAGTTTGGAAGAATACAACTGTGTTACTATAACAAATACTTCAGTTGCAATGGAAACACTAAATTGTTGGCATGTAGTATATTTTTCAAAATAAAAATAAAAATAGTTCCCATCATCGGATTTCAATAGTTTTTGCATTAAAATGTCAGGAATTAGTCATAGAATAATAAAATATTAAAACACGAAAATTTATAAAAATTTCATTTTTTGGATACCGAACCCCCTTAAAGATTCACCTGCATAGATTAAAAAGCATTTGTTTCGATCAAAAATAATTTCCGTGGTGATTCAAAACAGTATTACTCGTATTTTCAATAAAAAATATAGAGATATATTTCACAAGTTCGGTCGATAGAAAGTCGATAAAAAAATTAATCCTATTCTTAACTCAAGTAGTAATACAAGAATACAGAAGTTACAGACGGGGATATAATTATGGAAAGGGTGAAGTATGTCCGAAATTTAATACGCCCAGGCCGTCGTCTAAAGCTCATTACAGTTTTACACGGGTGATCATAGTCCAGTATTAAAAAAAAAATACTTATCACGTAAAACCACGACATATTTGTATAGATACCTTGTAAATAAAATTTGAAATATAACCGACCAGAGTGAACAAACTGACTAAGAAGCAAAGTTGAAAGTACGTAACTTCATTTATATTCAACCTGAGAATGACCAGCGTTCTAGTCATATTTGAGTGCTAAGTATGAAAGTCTTGTAATAATACCAAAGTAGCTTCGTATTGTTAAGTGGTTATTTGAAAACTTTCACAATGATAATATTCTCTTTATTGACCTCACCTTATAAAACATATTTTCCTTTATTATAGCATAAAACAGGAAATCTTTCTATAAAACCCTTTTACTCTCAAAACATAAAATATCTTACAAATATCCTTTCTGGTGAAGTCGGAAGACACATAGATTTTCTATATGGACGTGATTTAGTCACCATCAATTCTAAGTTATGATTGGAGACTTATATTCGGTTATAACGGTCCAATTGAATAATTCTATAACTTATCAGACCAAAATCGTGGAACCTTAAGAGTTTTCGAAAAAACTAAGAATAAAAGTTCAGCTGGTTGAACATGATAAGAAAAAAATCAATTTCGAGATATGTTATGAAACATTTTATTGATTAAAGCTGGCTAAGAAACTTATCATATTCATTGTGTAATTACTGTCTTTGTACCACGTTTATTCTGAAACTATTAACCACTATTGTGGTTATCGTGTTTACAATTATTTCCGCAATATTGCTTCTAAAATCTTTGTACGTTCGCTGTTTGGAAATATAAATAGATAGACAAAATTTATGTAAAAATATGAGTATAAGTTATGTAAAAATCCAAAACTAAGTTTGAAATTTTTGCTGTTATACAAATTACATTATATATATATATATATATATATATATATATATATATATATATATATATATATACATAAGTAGATATGAATATGAGGTTCCTATACCACTTTTGGGACAGACAGAAAATCAATGTAAAATACTGTTCATTGAACCATAAATGAATCTGTAAATCACGAATGAAAAATTAACCGAATCTATAGCTGTTTGCTTCTACTTTCTTAAGCTGAAACTTAGTCAAATCTGCTTCGAATCAATCTATTGATCTCATATCTGCTTCTAATCAACGAAAATTCTGTTGTAAATATATTAAAATATTAATAAAAAATCTCTGAAATGGAATGAAAAATCCATAAATCTAAAATTTTACTGAATTTCTCTAATATCGTTCTTAATCACGTCATATGATAAAAATTTCTCAGAAATCACAACCACATAACAAATCGCGTTTGTAACAGCATTTTGAAAATCCATATTGATAATTATATCGTTCTTTGAACTAGAAATATTTGTCAAACTCTTTGTTGTATCAATGACATAAATAGGTCTATTCGCTAAAAATTCTTTAGGATTGTAATACATTTCCTTATTATTACACTAAACTTTCTTAAAATCTTGATACATCTGATACATGATTCTGAAAAGACCTCCTGAATTGTTTAAATTTTGTAATTCATCTGGATAATAAGAACTGTTCAATTTTACTCTGATATTTTTTACATTCAAACTATCAAACTTTGAAGGATTTTTTTTCTTGATTATTCTGTCTATCTGTTTGAAAACCTATAATAACGAACTTGGGATTGAAGATATTTCTATAAATATTTGTGATATCGAACGAATAAGTTGTTCCGGAAATACCTTTTTGTTCAATACAAAGAAAATTAAACATAATGTTTTGACTTTTTGTAATTTCATCAATCAACCTAATTTTACTCGTGGTTTTATAATCAATCATTGGAACTCTAATAAAAAAATCTGTAATTGTTATTTTTCCATCAACAGGCATAACATTTCCAGTTGCAGTCTTCAGAATCACATCATCGTCTTCTGCTCTTATAAAACTTAGATAAAATCCTCCTTTATAGATCGGAATAGTAACATTTTCAAAAAATCCTAATCTAAAATGAGACAAATTTCCAGCTGCTTCAAAAACACCAAATTTTAAATCTGATTCAAAGCCATTAGAAGTTTGAGAAATAACATCACTTTTTGAATACGAAATAGTTACTTTAATTGTGCTTAATTGGCCACAGTTTTCGACTTCTTCTATCAATTTATTGTGTTTTATTACTTCAATCTTAGAAAATAAAAACGGTATAAAATTATCGATTAATCTAACATTATCAGTTCCAAGATATGCTTGACCATCTTGTTTTGTTAAAGTTCCAGAAATATAAAACTGGAAGTTAGACGAGCAAAAATTATCTCCAAAATCAATATTAAACTCAGTTCTTTTATTCGGTTCATTCAAATGTTGTTTACTAATTGGATAGAAAATTTTAAACTCCGCCCTTTCAATATCACTAGCATACTTTCTGTAGTCCGCCATTTATATAGAAAAAATTTCAAGATTTGTTTACGAAAATTTTAATCATGTATAAGTCGATAAGAATAGATTTAGTCATTTTTTTAATGATCTACTTCGTCATATTCAGGATTCTCTTCCTTAAATTTTGCAATTTCGGCCACATATTTCAATAAAATCTGCACAGGATAGTAACCGCTATCTATAATATTGTTTCCAATCAACTGTATCTTTATTTTCTCACTTTATGTCTCACTTGTATAATGTTCATACTGTTTCTTAAAGATGCGTTAGGAAAATAAGGCTACAATTGTGCCGCTGCGTAGATTATAAATCTATCTAAAATACGAACATCCATTCAATGTGAGGATCGGAGTGTGTAGTAAAACAGTAAGTGTTAAACTCAACAGCTCTACAAACAGTCAATCAGGCAGTGTTGAAGCAAAACCTCAAATCAATTCTTGATCCTTTAATAGTTGAGTTTTAAGGAGTAACTTGTTTTGCTCACAAGAAACACAAATACAAAACAGCTCGTTTTCACAACTAAAAAGTGCTTTACCAAGTGGAGGGAGTAAAAAATGTTATAAAATGCCTATAAACCCCTGTAGATTTTTGTGTTTCTTTTGCCTCAAAAATTATATAGTGAGAAGTTTGACTTTGACACGGTCCAGATATATTGAAATAGTTGTACATAAAATTTAAATGTTAACTTATTTCCCACCCCAGAATGCTAGAAATTTATTTAAAGACATCATAGAGTGAGTAACGTGATGGATATTGCTTTTGTTAAGATACATTAAGTACTTCCAAATAATGTGTTATAATCAAAGCATAATGGAAAGAATTAGGTTTAAATTAAATTTTAAATATTATTCTCAACAGTAATTGAAAAGTTTTTAACTAAAATTTAAGATATTAGTTATTCCGTTACCATTAAATTCGATTAAAAAGGTACTATTTTGTCAATTTACATATGAAGAATCAATTTATTTTAATTGGAAATTTACTCACAGGAAAGCGAGAATTAATCTCAATTTCTTGCCAATCGTGACATCAAAGCAAGTTAAAGAGCTAAAATATACCACAAAGGGTTTAATAGATTTAAGTTAATAGAGCATGGGCATTTCATCTTCAGAATTGAAGGAATTCAATTTTTCTGAATTCCGTAAGCCACTTGTTTAAGAACAGAATTGTTTACGCGTACTTAGTTTTTTATGTGTTTTTTTTTGTAATCGATGGACATTAAAATTTAAAGATTCACCTGCATAGATTAAAAAGTATTTGTTTCGATCAAAAATAATTTCCGTGGTGTTTCAAAACAGTATTACTCGTATTTTCAATAAAAAATATGGAGATATATTTCACAAGTTCGGTCGATAGAAAGTCGATAAAAAAAATTAATCCTATTCTTAACTCAAGTAGTAATACAAGTATACAGAAGATTCAGACGGGGATATAATTATGGAAAGGGGTGAAGTATGTCCAAAATTAAACAAGTCCAGGCCGTCGTCTAAAGCTCATTATAGTTTTACACTGGTGATCTTAGTCCAGTATTAAAAATATACTTAGCACGTAAAACCACGACATATTTTATAGGCACCTAGTAAATAAAACTTTGAAATATAACTGACGAGAGTGAACAAACTGACCAAGAAGCCAAGTTGAAAGTACATAACTTCATTTAAATTCAACCTGAGAAAGACCAGCGTTGTAGCCATAGTTAGTATTATAGCTAAGTATGAAAGTCTTGTTATAATACCAAAGTAGCTTCGTATTGTTAAGTGGTTATTTTAAAACTTTCACAATGATAATATTCTCTTTATTGAACTCACCCTACAAAACACATTTTCCTTTATTATAGCATAAATCAGGAAATCTTTCAATAAAACCCTTTTACTCTCAAAACATAAAATATCTTACAAATATCCTTTCCGGTGAAGTCGGAAGACACATAGATTTTCTATATGGACTTGATTTAGTTACCATCAATTCTAAGTTATGATTGGAGACTTATATTCACTTATAAGGGTCCAATAGAACAGTTCTCTTACTTATCAGACCAAAATCGTGAAACCTTAAGAGTTATCGAAAAATATAAGAGTAAATGTTCAGTTGGTTGAACATGATAAGAAAAAAATTAATTTCGAGATATGTTATGAAACATTTTATTGATAAGGCTGGCTAAGAAACTCATCATATTCATGTGTAATTCCTGTCTTTGTACCACGTTTATTCTGAAACTATTAACCACTATGGTGGTTATCGTGTTTACAATTAATTCCGCAATATTGCTTCTAAAATCTTTGTACGTTCGCTGTTTTGAAATATAACTAGATAGAAAAAAATTATGTAAAAATATGATTATAAGTTATGTAAAAATCCAAAACTAAGTTTGAAATTTTTGCTGTTATACAAATTAAATTTTATATATATATATATATATATATATATATATATATATATATATATATATATATATATATATATAAGCTATAAGGATGTGTGGCGGGTAGCACATTCACCCGGTTATATAATATATATATATATATATATATATATATATATAAATGTATATGTATATAATTTGGAACTCTGTGTCAAGATCGGAAAGAATTTCAAAAGTCCTCCCCCCAAATTCCGTCTTCAGGGTGATTTTAATAGGCATTTTGTCTATGAAATCTCTCTAAACATTGGTCAAATGTTATACCATATATTGGGAATTATTATAGACATTACATAAAATATACATAAACATATTTGTATTGCTTTATCCAGGTATGTGAGACTCTTTTAATATCAACAATTAAATATACTCATATAAGGAATGTACTCGTATCGTAAATTTTCATGATTAGATTTTAATATTTTATAGGACTGATCATTATTTGTTGAAAGGATATCATCCAACCATGAATGTAAAACTAAGGTTCTGGCTTGGTTGGGAGTTGCTTTGTGTCATTAAAAGAATACTAACCTGTTAAAGATAGCGATTGAACATTGTAAACAGTAATAGGTAAAATTTTTATTTTACATTTTATTAGCCCATTTGTTCAATAAATTTAACCATTAACTAGAATGTGTTTTACAAAGAAACAGTGTACAAGAAAAGTTTTCTTCTTTTCCAAGTTTGTTCAACAACGTGAAAGGTTAAATAAATCAGGTGCGTAACATACAACAAGCAAGGCTTGCTGAGCTTTTAACGGAATGGCTGTTTACTCTGCAGCTTCCTCCACTAGTTTCAGAGGCCTCGTTTTTGCGTTTTCCAGAACGGTAAGTAATGAAATTAATTATCGTATTATATGATGGATACACATTACAATATGCCAAGCCTATTATTTGCTGAGTGTTAGCGAAGGTTTCACTCATGGATTTGGAAAAATTTCTGTCAATCACTCAGCACGATTTCTCGAAAGCAAACTGATCTATAGACTTGAAAATATTTTTATTGAAGCTACTGATAAAATTTATATATTTTCAACCTGAGTTCTATGGTGGTGCATGTCACTCTATGGGATTTGGCTAAACGTTATTTGTACGCAGTTCTTATTGACTACTCTGATGGTAACGGAAAATTGCAGAATAAATAAATTTCTAAATTATTAATAAATATAAACATTTGGAGTGTAAGTTAATTTTAATAGCCAGTGAGTGACAAGATTTGATTTTAACTTACTTTTGCGTTGTAGTGCCATCTCTACTTTACCATAATAGTTTGCATAATTTGTCACAATAAGTTAAGAATTTAAATTAATAGTATGTTTCTAACTAAACCTTATAGTTAGTTGAAACCTTATGTGCCAAAAATTTATCATTAACATGTCAAAAGATTGATAGCCGATGTATGAAATGTTTGAGAAGTTGGTTTGAGGAACTTGCATTGTCAAGTTACCCCCGAGATGCATTGTGTGGGGCGGTCACCCTAGGGGTATGTCCGGAGGAATTGATGCACTATCACTGTCCATGTTTAGGTTACGCTCATGTTTAGCTCACTTTAGCATCCCACCAACTTTGTCCACAATATTGATCACGATCAACCAAAAATTAAAGGCAGCGTTCTTACATGATAAAAATAATTGGTGAAAGAGCTTGCAAAACTAGCTTATTATTGAAAACTACCAAGTTAATCTAGAGATTTAATTTCCTGTGAAAATCTAAAATTAATTAGTATTATAACTTTTTGGCTGAGCGTTAGCAAAGCCTATCACTCGTTGGGGTGAAAAAAATGTAATATCAGTTTTTTATATTTGTCTGTTTCTCCTCACAAAATCCTGAAAAAGTATTGGCCTATAGACTTAAAATTGAGCATTTGTATAAGACGAACATAGGTCGATTATGGTTCATGATATTCCATGGGATATTTTTATTTTGATCTTATGGGAAACTATAATATTAAAGAGAAAAATAGCAGAAATAAATAAATTTGTAATAACATTCAGTATATTTATGAGATTTGAATATTTAACATAATAACACGAACAGCCTAATTATTCCAACAGGTCTAATATCACTTTATGTGCCTTGGTGTGAAGACTTTTACTATGTAACCGTGTTTTGGTAGGCCAGGTTTGAACAAGATCATGTTAATTTGGACAAATTTAACAACATGGACAATATAATGATGGGTAGGTTAGAATTTCATTTTGTTAAAAAGAGGATTGACTGAAGTAGGCTGTGACTGAAACACACTGCTTTGTTTTGGAGCATGAATATTAGTTTAGTTTATATTCTCTAGTATTGCATAAGTGTACAAAGAATATTTGCAATCGGACATCTATTCAGCCTATCAAAGATTAGTTCCTCTTTATAGTACTAAAACCCTTATGAACAACATAGAGTTACGAGCATCAGTACACTATACTTGCGTTTAGAAAGTTGCAATTCTATTTGATTAAGTTGGTTTAAACTTCCTTCTAACTTGAGCCTTCGAGTTGGTTGGTGCAAACTGTATAGACACTAGTAATGAAAAAAGTTTCAACCAACTGACTACAGTGAGTGATTTTATTTCTGCACGTGTGATTACTCTGAACGGTCTACTAAATTCTTGCTTGTATTCAAGGGTGCAGTATAGTAAGAGACCACCACTGCGATCGTATCAGGGTACCAAACTATCAATTAGAAATACTTAAACTATCAAATATAAAACATTTCAAATACAGTTATTTAAAATTAATGTTTTGTCAGATCTTTTCATTGTATTAAATAACAATATTGTTCCAAGTTAATTCAAACAAAGTATTATCACTTATATTGTATTTGAGTAATGGCAGCTATTATATGTGTTGTGTCACTAGCCTTCACACACATTTATCCCTAAAAAACAGTAAAAAGTAACTAAATGTAAAACTGTTTTGTTTTGCAACATTTTATAAATAAACATATCGTAGATAGTATTTATTCATCAATAAATTATTAATATTTTAGATTTAAAAACAGCTTAATTAAATTATAATTTAAAATAATATAACGTAATATATATATATATATATAGGTATATATATATAAATTTAATGAATTTAAACAGAAGTCATTTGACAGGTATTTGGTCTTCCGATCATATGTTAGTTTGGTTATTTAAACATATGTGAAAGAAACGGCCAAATACAAAATTAATTGAATCGTAAAAAGTGAGGGCTCTGTGGTGTAATGGTCGCACATTAACCCGGCAAGTGAGAGATCCGGATTCGAGTCCCGGCGGAGGAAGTACTTTATGCGATTCAATATTTGTTGAAATTATATATATATTAATATTATATATAATATAATATAATAATAACGTAATCGTGTCAAAAGTTTTGTTTCTATAGTTTAGATAATCATAAATATGATTCTATTGTGGTGGTGGCCTCTTATTATACGGCAGCCGTATTCAAATTACTACTCTTTATTTAAAAGGTAAACACATTTTTTAACTGGATCAGAATTTACAATTATTAATAGTTAGTAAATTTGTTATGAACCTTGTATATAAATTCTATGTACAACAAACTTTATGTTTGTAGTGTATATTACTCAATTTTACACTGTTTTTATAGTCATTAAAAGGCAAATGTAAAAGTTTGGTCAGTGAACTTACTCTCCCACGCTTTACAAACAATACGCCAGGGCGTCCAGCCCACGTACAAAAGGTTTGCGGTAATTTGACTGTAACATAATGCTAAGTAAATAAGCACTCTTGTCTTGTTACTCAAACCTACCTCTGTATTTAAAATGATACGCTCACATCTTTCAGAGTTCTTATAAATTATAATACGATATGTATATATTTAGTTATGTATTATACGTAGTACTGTCCTAAAAATATGTAAGGCTACCACATTAGAATACATGTTTTAGTATTCTACATAATAATGTTACTGTTTGATAGTTTTAGGGTATGAGAATAATTCAATAATTACTGCCGGTAATATATAATATCTACGCCGGTTCAGCCGCAAGATAGGCAGTCTGTATGAGTAACTTGTTGTGAAATACAAAGTTCAAGATGCAGTATTGGTTCAGTTTGCAATCAGTAGGCCTACACTTGAGCAACCGTCTGGAAATCTTACAATGTAAATGAAATAAAAATATTTTTTTTAAATTATCTAAGATTCTGAAATCCTTTTCTGTTTCACTATAAATTGAGTAATCATTAGGCTAACTTTCGTTTCATTAAAAATTATTTCATCTTAAAATGTAATAAAATATAAAATATAAGTAGGTAAGTTGTTGAAAATTGTTGAAAGTTTCTTGAATTATTTTTTTCTAAGTTAAAAAGGTCAAGGTAAAATGTTTACACAACTGCGAATAGATCATTCTTTAAATATTTTACTTGTTGGTACTGACTAACAAACTTGTACTAAGCATCGCTACCAAGTTTAAGTGTGACAAGGAATCTAGGGTTATAGAATCACAATCAGGCATGGTCATTGAATAATTTGTTAAACTATATATGGGTACTATTGTGAAAACTTACCCAGTATAAAAATTTCTTGAAAGACCATCCCTTTCTATTCAAAGATAATTTGATAAGGATAATTGTATTAAATAAGTATGCTAAAACGCTTTTGTAATCGTTTCTATAATTTCTTATTACTTAGGAATATTAAGCTACACAATGCGTGTGAGAATAACAGATGTTCGAACACATTCTATGGCACTTGAAACAGATTACTATAACAGTTCACTTAGTGCAGATTTCACAGTTTGGTGAAATAAATTCTAATTGAAAAAAAAAATGGATCTGATGTGTTAAAAATATAAAATATTATTGTACTTTAAATTTAAAAATAAAGCTATTATAATCTCAGTAGATTACGTTTTTAAAATAATTTTAAACAGAAATTAAATTTTAATAAATTCAAAATCAGAAATATATAGAAATGGGTTAATAAATCGGCTTAAATGAAGCTTATAAAGTGTCTTATGTTTGTCTGTCTATCCGTAGGAACAAATCTCGCTGCAGACTTGGAATTTAGCATGAAACTACATGATCAGGTTCGATAACGGTTAATTCTTCTCCATGGGATATTCCTATTTATACCCCTAGAAAAAGTGGTTGCACAGCTCTGGTCTGGTATACGCTTATATTTTTAATTAAGAATTACTTTAATTTTATCCATCAAGCATTTGAATTATCAATTTTGGTAATAAAATAAAAACACAATCTTATGAAAAGTATAGGAATGCAGGAAGATCTGTATATAATGTATTTCGGTTGTATCTAGTTCTATTTCTGTAAAAGGTCGTGCTATATGCTTATAATATAATTTGCTTTAAATTTTCTATAAAATTAAAAATAAAAACATTAACGTAAGTAACGTTTTCAAACTTGTGCTCACATCTCGGAGTATCTACTCCGAGAAATTATCTCGCTATCCTGGACCCTAGTAAAACCAAGTTGCACAAGTAATTTATCAAATTATTTATCAAGTTATTTATTAATTGAACCGACTCACGAGTGATGCTGGCAAAGTTTCGATAGTTAATACATATCTATTAAAAACACTTATTATTTGTAAAGAAATATGATGAAATCAAGTCACTAAAAAGCAAGACTTAATCTGTAGACTTTAATTATGCCTTTCGATTTGCTTTTATAGGTCAAAATGAGAGCATTTCTGAGTCTTTGAAGCCTATTTCAGACATCTATTTAGTGAAAACTTGCGTTTTTGTAACCATCTAAAACTATCTTAATTTCCGTTCCAAGCTCGTTTTATGCAATGCGTATCATCATTGAAACTTTGACGTTTGTTTTGACGATGGCAGGATTGTGAAGGAAACCGAATTATTTGCGGACATTTGCCATCGTTCAGTGGTACAAAAAAAATCAGTAACTCTACGTTTTGAGACATGCAATTGATTTCTTCTTCAGTTAAATAACTAAATTAAAATTACAAACTAGGTTAAAATAACTAAATCCTACCAGAGCTTAAAATAACATTTATTGTCGAAAGGTTATTTAAATAAAAGATTATATTTCATAATTATATTCTATTTAAAAATTGAAGTACGCATGAATAAAACTAACAAGTTCAAAACCTGGACCGTCACGTCACGGTCAGAACCATTCCAGTTCCGGATCGCCTGGCATTTCTCTAATAAATACCTCTTCTGGAGGTAACGGAAAACCGTTTTAATCGAGGGCCTTTAAAGCTCAGCAACCAATGAGTACGGCTATGCATACCACTTCCACTTAATATACTAAATGAAAGTTTGATTTCAAATATTTAAATCTACATAATATTTCAGAAATATTACTTATCACACTTATTGCGATGTAAAATATTTGTTTCCTTAAAATATTCAGTTTACTTTTATTAAAAATACTGTCAGTAACTTTATTGTAGTATTCTAAATTTTAATTGCTGTTTTGGTACTGCATATCAAAGTAGATATCTGTAAAGGACAAAACCAGTTGAGCAGAGAGCCGTTGCATTTAAGTACATAAATATCATTAAGGCATTAAGCACAATTTTGGATCACAAATATAATTATTAAAGCGTTCCGGAACGCAAGAAGTACTGTACCGTTCCGTAACGAAATCAGCCCGGGATAATGTAAGCAAGAACCTGTCGGAACAGAACGCTTGTAACAGGAACTGTATCGTGAAAGTAGAACCAAGCCTGGAACTTTCCGGTCGGAACCATTCTGGAACGTCTGGCACATCTCTCTCTCTGCAGGTAAAGTCAAACTGCTCTTGATTTCGGGGGTCTATAAAGTTAAACATCGAATGACTACGCCCATGTGTCATACCATTAACAATTAATTTACTAAATGAAAATGTAACTCCAAACATTTAAATCCCAGGACTTAGCCAGCGAGGGCTTCCAAGGTTTTCTTTGACGATTAAGGAACACAATAGGGCCTTACTCTCTGTCCACTACGGGAAAATATCAGTTGTCTAGACCCCCCCCAAATTCTTTCCCGGTTAAGTTTTTGTTTAAATCAATTTAGCTGGAGACATGCCTTAAAAGTATATAATCTGTTTATTTTTTCTCTTTTTACTCTAATTTTTGCTTAAGTCAATAAAAATACCCGATATTTTAACATTCATAAAATAATGTAAAAACTCCACTAAAATGTCCTTCTTCTTATCGTAGTTGGCCGAGTAATGAAAATATTCTAGAAATATCAGAGAGGAAGGTAAGTTTCCAGTGTTATTACATAAGATCCCTATGTACAGACCTGTACTGTGAGTGCCACAACTCAATTTCCCAGTGGGAAATCAATGATAAAAGAATCAATAACCAATCTCTCCGAAAGCTCATCGTAAAGTCTTCTTTATGTTTAAAGTTTGATTTCTCTATAGAAGCTTAGTATGTAATACTAAAAAAATAAATTTCCAAATATACGTTTCGGTTTACCTATTTATAATATATATTTTCAATCCATTTTTTTCATGGGGAAAACTGGTCGATCAAACTTTAGACATTAATTAGGTCACCAGCTGTTAACTGTTCAGCGAAGTGGATGTCAGTGCGTAATATAAATATTTTCAAATTTATGTGTCAAGGAAATACATTTTCTTATACTTCATTTACGAATATTAATTTTGTTTAAGAGTTCTACAAATGCAAGCGGTAATATGTATGGTAAATATTTAAAAAAGGCTTTTAAAAGCTCCTTAGACCGAAACCACCATGGGCATTTATCTACACATTTTTTTCTAAGATCAATACAATTTAATTTTGGCTCAGCCTTTCGCTGAAGCTGTCATGTTTATCATAAAACAATTTCGGGTCAAATTCATTCAAAAAATTGTAAACAAAATTAAAATTTTTCGGAAATCAGGCTTGGGAGACCCTTTGTAAGTCAACAGATAAACCACACATAAGTGGTGGGATATCATAATTAGCTGAAGCTAAACCAATCAGTGAACAGTATAACCAACTAATGAGACTTCTTTATCACAAAATATTTATTAGATTTACTCTTATTATGATAATTTTTAATTGGTTACCTAATCTAAATTGAGGCAATACATGTTATTTTATACCCTCCAGACGTAAAGAGAATAATCAAGTCCTTCAGTAGTGTCGAACAGTTCATCATTATTTGAACTGTAGCTTTATATTACGTCCTTTATTATCTCATATACCTAAATTTTGGTTTCTTGAACGTTCTTCACTTTCATTTGGATATATTTATTTCTTGCAAATATGACTACCCAACTTTAATGTAATGTAGTGTACTCAATATTCTCTACAGTCTTGTCTAATTCACTTTGCTCTTTATTCCAGCCATTCTCATCTAATACGTAGACAGAAAATATTATAAATGAATTCAATATCCTAAACATGTGGGCTGGATGATGGTGAAATCTCATGTGTCGAGCATTCAAATGATCGATTTGCGTGTTGGTCTCCTGTAAACTATATGTCATAAATCCAGTATGTTCTTCATTCTCATAACGCCAAAAAATGGTAAACTACTATTAATTTTTAGCTATTACGATAATCCCAAATATAATCAGGACAATTGTATGAATAGTATAAGTAATTAACTTTGTGATCCTCTCAATGTCTAACATACAATGCCTAACATTTAGCTGCAACAGGTAATATCTGTGATCTCACTGACAGTCGATGTTTTATAAGAGTTTCCGTCAAATAAGAATAAATTTAAATAAATAGCGGAAATTATCTCAATTATACCTTTGATCGTACGTGTAGTACAATGGAAGCAAAAGTTCACATGTGTTTCTGTGACAAGCACTAAGCTTTACACATTTACAGACATAGATCATTGCTGTTGCAGTACAGGCAATTTAATACAGTTTGATTGATTCGTAAGCTGATTGAAGCTGTTTATGTCACGTTCGTGTTTGTTACTATGCAACCTAGTTTGTTTATTTCATGGCCACCGGTGCTCTCCTATTTATCTAATTGATTCAGGAATTGTTTTTAAAATAAATCAGTTTCATGAATGTATAACACAATTTAATATATTTAGTTTCATAGCATTATGGTTAGGTGTAAGAGAGGACTTAATAGTCCTAACCTCGCCAATTGAATATGTTTTACGTTTTATTCAATAAAGACATTTTTCATTTCATTAGACAAGAAAAAATTCTGTCAATACATGGTAACAACTGATCAGGTTTAATATGTATTTTAATTTGTATACAATCAAGTACGATATAGTTTACGTAATATGTTCATACAAGTTTATGTTGTTTCACTATAACGTCTATATCCTCGTACGCGCGTAAATTAAGAGTTGGGGGTCTTTCTTAATCCTCGTTCGTTGAAGTTTAAGTGGGATTTTGCTATTATTAAATTAAAATTAAAATAACTTTTTATGTTATTGGCATAAAACAACAAGTTTTAATACACAATGAAATAGTACTTGTCAATAGATAGAACACTCTGTAAATCACATCTGCGCCGTGTTAAAATAAATAAAACAGTCGGTGCTGCCCTAAGATACAATGGTTGGATATGGCACAAATTATTACGCTGACAGCGGCTTCAGAAATAGTATTTGGGTTGGGAAACAATATTGGATACGTGACGGGACTTTTATAGCATCGTACTGTAAAATATTCTGTGAAATCTCCCTCCCAGGATGTTCTAGATATCGGAAATGAGCTCTCCATACTTTCAGTGGGTTTCTGTTCCGCGAATAATCCTTTCATTTTCCATCTCCCTTCCAAGTAAGTAGCATATGAAGTTCATATTTACTCAGCGCTAACTGCATAAAATAAGTTACGTGAGTCATACTTTTCCAATTATACGTTTTATAAAACAGTTTTTATTGCAGTTTTCGTATGATTGCAAATATAAAATCAATAGGTGTCTCCTTAAAATTTAACGCATAAGGGAATGGAAATATATATTTTCTTGTGAAGAGGTGTAGAGGATAGTTTTCCTTTTACAAACCTGTTATGTGTACAAGTAGGACACATACTATAGGAAGGAAATCGTTTTAGCTAGTTTGAATTATTCTGTCCTACTATGAACGTTTCCTCAACTGATTGAAACAAATTGTTTGTCGAAAATTTGCATAATATTATCATATTTGAGATATTTAGATCACTAACAGATGAACAAAACACAGGATTCTATCTATTAGCAAACCTGAATTTGATAATCAAACTGAACAGTCAAAGCAATGAGTGCCTTAGGGACCATGATGTTTGTTGCGAAGATGTAATAAGCCATTATATCAGGTACATAGACACTCCCGCATGTATAAGATTGTTGATTGTTTTTTAATGGTATACATGGTTCGATAGCACACTGGACCCTCATTTATACAGATGTGCACTAGACTGATCCATACATTAAAAAATTATACAGAATATATAAAATAACCTCTTAATAAAGAAAAACATGTTATTAATAATAAAAACCACCATAAGACTAACGATTTAATTGGAATACCAAATACATTGTGTTAATACGAAAATGTAAATTACTTAAACAGCCTTACCCTTTAAACAGACTTTTCGAAATCCAACTAAATTTCGCAGTGCGCCCAGTAGAAGATTTCGCTAAATTTCGCAATGTAGGTCAGCCGTCATTTTGGCAGATTCCATATTGGAAGAAGTTTACTCCTTAACACTCCTTGGAATACTCCTTGATCGAGGGTTGACATATGTAATAATCACATTGAACATGTGTGCGCCAAACTGCCCAATCGGCAAATAAATTAGCTTGTATGTGTGTTTTGCTTGTATGAAAAGTAGTATATAAGCTACTGGACTGTTTAATTTTATTTCTGTAGCCTCAAACACTTAGAACCATTAATGGAATTTTAGTTTAAAAACACATTTATTTCTATATGATGTATATGAGTTGTTTATACTTTGAGTAGTTGTACACATTTGCAGCTGGCAAGATGGTTAGCTTAATAGGTTATCTATAAGACAATCACATGTCGCGTAACACGGTTCACTCAAGTTTCACCCTCGAGATGTCCTGTCGACAGACAGTCCGACATGCATTCAGAACATCTGAGCTGCAAGCTTTACTAACACTCAGCCAAACCCCATGGAGTACATCAGTGGCGTAACTAGACAGAGTCGCGCCCCCCCGCAGCGTACTGAAATGCGCCCCTCCTGTCGGCTCCTAACACCCCCCCCCCCCTTCCTCCTACTGACCTACACGCATCGTTATAATTATAGCCTACTTCCCCTGGTCTACCTTTATTCTCATGATGTTCACTCTACTTACGGTAAATTGTAATAGAAAACAAACCTTTACTTTTTAAGAGTGGCTTTAAATTTGTGTAAATAGTTGATAGTCCCGTGCTGTGCAATGTTTATTTTTATACATTTTGTAAAAAGATCAAAAAGGAAAAGAAAACTTTAAAATGAATTATTCATCATAATTATTTATTAATGAAACTATCTCAAACATTAAAATAAAAATAGAAAAAATTGTAGACATGTTAATTATTTCCATTTATTTAAACCCTCTCCTCTTCTTAAAACTGAAATATTTTTCAGCTAACATCTTCAAGTTGATCCTACGAGCCCGTTCATGTTCTATGCTCAAGACTCCCAAAGCGCTCAGCCTGGTATTGGTCATAGTGTTTCTCAAATAATTCTTTATGAGCTTGAGTTTAGAAAATGACCTGAAAATTTATATAAGATTAAAAAACTATGTTGTTAACATATATGCCATTTTCAGGTTATAATACAAGTATATAATTAAAGGGTATAATAACTCTTCTTAACACAAAAATTAATTTTAGTTAGTACGGGTTTTTATGATATTTTGGTGATTACGAACCTTTCCGCTGACGCTGACGTAACTGGGAGAGTCAAGAACATCATCATCGCTGTGCAGACATCAGGAAGGCTGCTTGACAAAGTCACGTTTTCTATCATTAAATATGAGGCTAAATCCTTAACTTTTTTCAATCCTCTTGTTTTTATTTCATCCGAAACAATGTTTCTGAAACACACTATTTGTGTCTCCAACCCGTGTGAAACATCTTCCTCATACTTCTCACAAAACTTCCTGGCTGAAAAAATTAGTTCATCATCACTTTTCTCTGTGAGGTACTTTGGAGTTAAAAAGATGAACTGATCGTTAATCCTGACCATGCTCTCAAAACGTCTGGAGATTTGAGCAATAACTATATCCAAGCTCCTGTAAAATACTTTTACTTTGAATTCTTGCAATGGATTAGAAAATTCAACATCGTTGGTCAGTTCGTCAAAAAAGTTTTTTACTTTTTTACATCGTTTAGTCGGCAGAGAAGACTCAATATTCCATCCCCTGGCTAGCGTTTCAGCTTCTTTAACAACACCTTCAAACTCATTTCTTGCTCTCTTTAGTTCAGTCATACTCTTTCCAAGAAGGGCTGTAGCTTCGTCAATTGATACATCCTCTTTTTGTAGTGTTTTAGATGTAATATTAATTCTCTCTAAAACCTTACTTTGGAAAGTAAGCATCAATACAAATTGAAAACACGTCATTTGTTTTTTGAGTCCAGTTGCCTCTAAAACCTCTTTATTCTTTTTAGAAGTCAGAATAATATTCGTCAAACAGCTTAAGACAGAAACAAAGTTACACTTTATGGCCAGTAAACAATCGTACCTAGATGACCAACGGGTCGGACACAATCTTTTGAGTGTCTTGCTAAGTATTAGACCCCCTTTGCTCCATAGATTTTCTCTCTCAAAGCTTGCCATCTTGGCAGGCTTTCGCCGAAAAACACGTAAATTTGATTGACCAAATCGTAAAATAAAATCATTTCTGTTATGTCAGTAACTGAGTCATTGAGTACCAAATTTAAATTATGCGAGGCACAATGCACGTACTCTGCATTTGGCGACTTTTGCTTTATTCTAGATTGGATTCCAGAATAGTTTCCACTCATTACGGCTGCCCCGTCATAACCCTGGCCTCTACACTTTTCAATTTTAATGTTGTTTTCTTCTTCCAAAAAATTACAAACCTCGTTAGTAATTTTTTCCGAATTTTGGCCTGTAAGAGCTATGAACCCTAAGAATGATTCTTTAATTTCAAGTTTTTCGTAGTTTTGGACTGCCACATGTCGTATTACTATCGATAGTTGATCAGTTTTTGAGACGTCTTGAGTGGTGTCTAATACCAGAGAGAAGAAAGGAGCTGCTTGGATTTCACTTACAACTTCATCCAGAACATGCTGTGACGCAAACATGATCATTTCATTTTGGATTTTGGGAGACAAATACTTAACTTTGCTTTGATCGTTTTCTAAGTGACTTTTTAGAAGAGGATCGTATCGTGACAACAAATCTATAATATTCAAAAAGTTTCCAGAAGTAGTGTCCACTGTTTCAATATTTTCATTCCGATGCCCTCTGAACGCTAAGTTACAAGTAGCCATAGTTATTACTACATCTAAAAGTCTTTTGAGAATCTCACAATACTCAGGTTCATACTTTTGAATAAGTGATTTTGCATCTTGGCTATTTTTTACGGTACTATATGCTAAACATGAATTTAAGTGTATACGAGATGTTTCATGTTCTTTAATTTTTTTTGCTTAAACCTTGCCAATCATTTATTAGACCTTTACACCAAGCATCTTTAAATTTAGGGTCAGTTCTGTCAGCGAACAACCAACAAGGTTCACAGTATACGCCATTTAATAAAGGTGAATAACAAAGCCAAAACCGTTCTAGTTTTTGGCCCGTTTTGGCAATTTTGTAATAAAAATCACTGCTAAAAGATCTATTGTTTGTCGAGTCTTTAGGAAAAGGCCCTGTGGGCCTACATGGTTCAGAATTCAAAATGAAAGTTTTATCTTCTTCTTTTAAGAGGGATACTCCGTCATTAGTGTAGAGCCCAATGTCAGTTTTAAAAACACCACGTTGTTGACTGATTTCATTAGTATCAATATGCAAAACACAGTTTTTATCAATGTCTACGGTACAGCTACAGCTATCATTATTTATCTTAACGTCTAGACTCACGTCTGGTTCGTTATTTGTGAATTCAGGTGGGGTCTGAGTAGATGTTCCATTTTCTGTCTCGATGGTAGGTAGGTCAGAACTTATTTCACTACACTCACAAATTAAACCGGAAGTTATTTGTTTCCTTACACTGTCATTGTTTTTACTAAGAGATATGTCAGATTTAAAAAATAGATCAATTTTTTGGTGTTTTTTTTGCTTTTTCTTCCTCCTCCTTCTTCCGCTTTCGGTATTCTGCACCACTAGGTTTTTTAGACATTTTTGTTTAATTATTGATTTAGTTTTCTAGTACATCGTCCCATAATATAAGTTTCCTGTAAGAGGTGTAGTTTGCAAACACTTTTCACCGCCACCACAGTTGTAGGCTACTGAATAAATCACAACTTTCGAAAATGCAGTAAACGTAACGAGTAATGAATATATGACTGAGTGACAAGGAACCACAGTATACTGTGAAGGAACTACCTAACAATAATTGGTACTTGGTAGTGTGGAGGGAGGGAGGGGAGTATTCAAGTCGCAACATGAAACAAGGCAGTACACGCACGCACACCCCCACGCTCACACACGGTCCTAAAGCGCCTTAAAATACACTTCCGTGGCGGTTCAGCAAATAGTTTGCCTGCTTTAGTTTTGAAGGCGTTTAACTAAAACAAGAAATGATAATAGGCCTACGATATTCCTCGCTAGCTCATTTATACAAAAAAAATTATAAGGAATTACAATGAAAATAGTGATATTCAACCTTAAGAAATTTGGTAAAATCGGTATAATTTTTTTTATTTTTTTCATTCCTTCGTGTGGCGCCCCTTGACACGCCGCGCCCCCCCGCATTGCGGGGGTTGCGGGGGTATGTATTACGCCACTGGAGTACATATACCATCTTTGAACGCGACATTCATCATGTAGATTTTAATAAAACTATTTTAGTGTGATATGTTTCATAATTCCCATCAGTGCGTTAACTTTTAAGAACTTTTCTTGAGAATGAAACATATACACCTTAATAGAATAACAGGATTTTAAACATTTGTGGTTGTTATTTATTTCAAAATACAAAATGTGGCTGAGGATTTAAATCTACCCTCTTCCTTAGGTTACAAAACTCTCAAGTACATAAAGGTAATCATACAACGAAACACTATAATAATAATAAGTGTTGTGATGAACTTATCACACAATACACTAAAATTGAAAACAAAAACAGTTGTATGTCAAAATAAACGAAACAACATCTGCGTAAAGTTCAGAGTGGGGAGAATGAACCCAAGAGATGTCACTGCATATAACCAATACCACTGCAAACACGTGTCATACGCACTAGAGAAGGTGGAAGACGGAGAAGAATATCAATACCGGTACTTCCTCTGTTAAATATAAGTGTGTACCAGTAAATCAATGCGTTTATGTGACCATCACTAGCTGAAAATGTAATTTTGGAAAATAACATATGTAAACACCCAAATAAGTGGAATAATCAATAACAGTAGTCTGTTTCACATAAACAAAATACATGCTATACTTATCAACATATAAATGAAGCATTAGTGTACGATACTGGAATTTTGTATGTTAATTGTCAGTAGAAAGCTCCACTTAGCGCAAATAATTAATCACATTAATTTTTGGGAGAATTAATGTTATCCATTGGTACTGCACAAATATTTATGGTAATTGCATACAATTTATGGTAATTACCACTTTCCTTCTCTCTTTCTTATTCCGAGTTGCCTGAGAATAATTAAAAACTGTAGTAATACAAAATTTTTCATATTTTAATATTAATTGTAACAAAAATAATGTAAATATCTATTTTGTGAATTCGCCTGATAATGAAAGCTTTGGTTCCGAAACGTCTCGTCCAGATAAAAAAAACAATTTGGAAAAGTATTGTTTTTTATTAACATTTAATACTAGTTAATATGATTAAATAGAGAGACGTAAAAAGTATAACGTAATATAAATATAACGGAAGGCGAATTCAATGCTATTAATTAAAATATACATACATTTAAAGGTTTAAATAACCTGTACGTTATTGTCTGAGGTAAATGCTTTTGTGAGTGAAATAACTTCTACTGAACATCTGAAAGTTATATAACTTGTCAAGAACAGTAAAATTGAAATTTTAAATTTAAAACAATAGAAATCGTGTCAGGTCCATAATTATTTTTTTATTATGCATCATTATTCAAATAATGGGTACAATGAAAGGTACAGTTTTATCAATCAAAAAGTGATTTACAATTTATTTAATTCCACAAGGCCTTAAGTTGAGCCTAATTCTACGAGACCTATTCCAGACACTTTAATGAGATATTTGGGTTATATAAATTCGCACCGAGTTTAAAATGAGTTGGAATAAACGTTTCTACAATTGTTTTTCAGTGATTGTATAAAAATCTATCTGTTACTAATTTCAATGAGAGTGAATATTGCAATACTAGTCGTAAATACTTAATGACGGATTAGGCAAGTTAACCGAATGAAATGAATTACAAACGAATTAACGAGTAAGAAGAGTACGTCATGATTAATTAAAACTATATTACATTTAAAATAATTAAACATTTTAAATAAGTTCGTGATTCTGGCGTTCTGGATTAGTTGAGAGACGAAGTGTACTGACAAAACATTCACATTTTCCACTTATAAAATAATTTAGTATAAGCGTGCAAGTAGATAGTAATATGGGGTTCCTGGCGCACTTTCGGAGCCAACCGAAAAGCAATGTAAAATACTGTTCAATGTACCATAAAGGAAGCTGAGAAATAACACAGCAAATCTCAATGAAAAATTAACCGAATCTACAGTCGTTCGTCTCCAAAAGCGATCGGTACATTACTATCTACTCTGTGGAATGAAAAATTAACCAAATCTGAGCTTCTACTTTCTTAAGCTGTGCTTTGTAAAATGTTGTCAAATCTGCTACGAATAAAGGAAAAATCTTCGAAATCTTAATAAAATTTAATCAATTTAAAACATTTTTACTAAAAACATACTGTACTTTAATAAAAAACTTTTCTACTAAATAAACAACATGAACTCACCAAAGTCTCTACAATTTCTAGCATTAAAACAGTGCAAAAAAGATGAATTCAACGAATTACCAAAACATTTTAAAGAACAGTTGATACTTTCCTTAAATAATACAGAATTCAAAGAACTTGTAAAGTCTTTTGCAGAAAAAACGTCTAATGGAGTGTTTTACTATCGGCAAAAAACTAAAAAAGTAAGGGATTACATATTTAATATAATTACGAAAGATATTGAAAAGAAAGTAAAAAATAAACAAACAGAGAGTTTTCATCTTTTTTTTATGACATTTTTCCCATATTATACGTCCTTTCAAGATAATCAAGACTTAATTGATGAATTTCTTAGGAATTTTTGTGAGTATCAAGATTTATCAACACAATTCATTAAAGAGCATTATAGAATTTTTCTTATAGAATATAGCCACATTTTGTGTGAAACAAAAGGTATTACTGTAGATAATATTCCATGTGATTCCTATGAAGAAAGACACCAACTATGGTTATCAAAACAGTACTATGACGTGGGGAGGGACTGCAAGTTTTAGAGTTAAGACTTTATTCTACAAAGTTAATTGTTATAATTTCTTTATCTTTAATAGTCTTCTTTCCAGTAACAACCAAGTGTAATTTTTCATTTTTGTTTAATTCTTTAATCTTTTTCTCATCCAAAACAGTCAAAAATCTGTTCGGCAAGTGTACTTTACAATCTTCCAACTCGGCAATTATTGTAAACCCGAATTTATCTTTCATTTTCTCCAAATTCAAGATTCTATGTTTCTTCCTTTCTTCCAATTCATTTAACTTCTTATACTCTTTAAACTTACATTCTCCAATATCATTTAACTCCTTCAAGAACTCCATTTAAATAGAAAAAATTTAAAGACGGAAAAAATGAAATTCGCTAACCTTCACTCGAGAAGTCGGGGAGAATGTGAGTAAAACCGCATTCTTTTCAAGAGGTTCTTCGTTTAATTTCTCCAAATGTACTATAAAATCATCGAGGATTTCTGGTTCAAAATCATAAACAAATTCAACATCCAGATAATGAAAAAAATACAGGTAATATCTTTTCATAATAAACGTGTGTATCGATACCTACAAACCTAATGTATTCTTTGAAAAGGAAAATAATTTTGTCAATGGTTCCAAGAGATAAGTAAAAATTTTTATTCTGTTTTCTAAATTCTGTAACAAATTTTGTTTGCTTCTTGTCTCCATATTGCAATTTTGTAAGCAGGTTATTCAAATGTGTTAATTTATTTCGAAATTTCTTAGGTTTAGGTCTTTCTAACAAAATTAAATTACAACCTCTACAAACTAAATATCTTTTATCGATAATTTCTCCTCTATTAGAACACTTGTAACAGTTGGCATTATACTCTTCCATTTAAACAAAAAGATTTTTTTTATAAATGGAGATTATGGAACTAAGTCTGCCGAGATATAAATTTTTCAGCGCAAATGTTTGTGTTTACATTTCTACAACAGAGATAAATAGAAATAATTTCATTCTATTGTACAACTATTTAGGATATTATGTGTACGATTATAAAGATTATTACGGGAGAAATCGGGATTTTTCAGTGGCGAAAGAGTATATTTTTGAAATATTAGAAGGAATGAAAGAGAATAATATGAACATCATTAACTACTGAATTTCTCTAATATCGTTCTTAATCACATCATAGGCTAAAACTTTCTCAGAGACAACAACAACATAACAAATCGCGTTTGTAACAGCTTTTTGAAAATCCATATTGATAATTATATCGTTCTTTGAACCAGAAATATTTGTCAAACTCTTTGTTGTATCAATGACATAAATAGGTCTATTCGCTAAAAATTCTTTAGGATTGTAATACATTTCCTTATTATTACAGTAAACTTTCTTAAAATCTTGATACATCTGATACATGATTCTGAAAAGACCTCCGGAAATGTTTAAATTTTGTAATTCATCTGGATAATAAGAACCGTTCAATTTTACTCTGATATTTTTTACATTCAAACTATCGAACTTTGAAGGATTTTTTTTCTTGATTATTCTGTCTATCTGTTTGAAAACCTATAATAACGAACTTGGGATTGAAGATATTTCTATAAATGTTTGTAATATCGAACGAATAAGTTGTTCCGGAAATACCTTTTTGTTCAATACATTGCCAATCTAGAAAATTAAACATAATGTTTTGACTTTTTGTAATTTCATCAATCAACCTTATTTTACTCGTGATTTTATAATCAATCATTGGAACTCTAATAAAAAAATCTGTAATTGTTATTTTTCCATCAACAGGCATAACATTTCCAGTTGCAGTCTTCAGAATCACATCATCGTCTTCTGCTCTTATAAAACTTAGATAAAATCCTCCTTTATAGATCGGAATAGTAACATTTTCAAAAAATCCTAATCCAAAATGAGATAAATTTCCAGCTGCTTCAAAAACACCAAATTTAAAATCTGATTCAAAGCCATTAGAAGTTTGAGAAATAACATCACTTTTTGAATACGAAATAGTTCCTTTAATTGTGCTTAATTGGCCACAGTTTTCGACTTCTTCTATCAATTTATTGTGTTTTCTTACTTCAATCTTAGAAAATAAAAACGGTATAAAATTATCGATTAATCTAACATTATCAGTTCCAAGATATGCTTGACCATCTTGTTTTGTTAAAGTTCCAGAAATATAAAACTGGAAGTTAGACGAGCAAAAGTTATCTCCAAAATCAATATTAAACTCAGTTCTTTTATTCGGTTCATTCAAATGTTGTTTACTAATTGGATAGAAATTTTTAAACTCCGCCCTTTCAATATCACTAGCATATTTTCTGTAGTCCGCCATTTAATAAGAGAAAATTTAGAAATTTTAAACATCATGTATCATTTTTTCATCGATCTAATGTACGTTTTTATAAGAAAAGATATAAATTTTAGTAAAATAATTAAAAAGATTAGAGTCATTTTTTAATGATCTACTTCGTCATATTCAGGATTCTCTTCCTTAAATTTTGCGATCTCGGTCACATATTTCAATAAAATTTGCACAGGATAGTAACCGCTATCTATAATATTGTTCCAATCAACTGTATCTTTATTTTCATCCAAAAACTTTATACTCAAGTGTTGATAGAGACAAAGAACAGACATATGATCTTTTAATTGATAATGTATATTTTCTTGAATGAACTCTGATGATAAAGTTTGATATTTAGCAATGTTATACCAATTCAATTTGTTTACGTATAATCTCATCATATCTTCGGATAATTCATATTTTTGAGAAATGTCATCCCAATGTTCTTTTTTCAAATCTCTTTCGTGTTGCATTATAAAAAGATCGAAAGCACTGTAATGTCCCGCCATCTCTATTTATTAAGAAAAAATTTCAAAATCAAGTTTTTATAAATTGGCTCTTTTTTGAGTTACATTCAGCACATTTTCCCGAAATTCTTTTAACTCCGTTAATGTTTGCATAGTATTTTATATCATTTGTTGCAGTTTTTTCTTTACATCTCACACAATATATGAGCGCCATTTATATAAGGAAAATTAGTCATCATAGCCGCCTAATCCATTAAATCTGTTATCAATATTTTCAAAAGTTTTATTAACATCTTCTTTAAATTTATTAAAGTTTTCTTCTAGTTTATTTACTTTATCGAGATATAAAGAGTATCGATCTTCTATTCTTTTAAGTAATTCATTATTATGTGTTACATTCTCATTGAAACGTGTACTAAAATTTTTAAAAAAGTTTACTTTCTCATTGAAATGTGTATCAAAATCTTCCAGAATTTTGTTAATTACTTCACCAACTAATACATTAACCTCATTTTTATATGTATTAAAGTTTTCTTCTAGTTTATTTACTTTATCAAGTAATTCACCAACTTCGTCTACTGATCTTTTACTTCTTTCATCAAGTTTTTCATAGACTTCTGTTGTAAAATCTTTAACATGCTGTTTATGATTCTCATAATTTTGTTTTAGTTCATTAAACATTTTAATAGGATCTTCTAATTGAATCATTACAACAACATCAAATGGATTAATTCCTTTACTAACAATGCTAATTCTTTTTCCTTTAAAATCTAAGGCATTTTTAACATTCGGATCATGTAAATCAACAATATCGATGTTTTCTGATAATTTTAGAGGTTTTAAAATTTGTTCTTTAACAACAACATCATGTTTGTCAATACCAGGTCGAACACCGACAATTCTTTTCTTATTAGCCAAACTAACATAATTCTTTTCAACTTTGATTGCTTCAGTAATTTCATCAGCTTTTTCGATGTGAGACATTAAATTGGTAAATAATTTTTTTACACCATCATCAACTTCTTTTTCCAATGTTTTTATTTTATCAGCAACTTCATTTGAACTCATGAAATTTGCAAGTTTGTTATCATATTCTGCTTTAAAATCTTCAATCTCGACAGCAAACATATCTGAATCTGGAAGGTTTTGTAATAAATTTTCTAACTTGTTATCAAACTCATTTCTCAAACTATCAAAATTCAAACTATTATCTACATTTTGAATAATTTGTGTTCCAAATACGTCAAAAATATTTTGTGAATCCATATTTATTAAGTAATAATTTGTTAACAACTTCTTTAAAATCTTTACCAGTACTCAGTTCATTCAAAACAAAAACACATAAATGACCACAAATTGGGGGATCTTTATAGTCTTGAATCTGAGAATCATTGTAGTAGACGCTTGATTTTTTCAAATATTTGATCAATTCTATAGGTGGTTTGTCCTCAATTCTTCCATACGAATCAAAATAACATGCATTCTTATCATTTTTATAATAACAAATCCAATGCGTTCCACTTCCCATAATCGAGTCTAAATTCACAATTCCACATTCAAATTTCTTAACTTTTTCAGGTAATGTATCTCTCATGAAGATTCCTCTAAAATGTTTAATATTTTTGCAGATTTCTTCCAATTCCCCGAATGTTAAAGGTTTAAATTTTTTTTTCAATGTTTGATTTCACGTAATTCAAAGTTTTTTCATCTAATCCAGATCCTGTAACATCTTCCAACTCTTTATCTAACCAATTTAAAATGTTTCGAACAATAGGAATCACATCTTTTTTAACGATTGGAGCAGCTTTACGAACATAAGGAACAACATTTTTAACAACTGGAACATTTTCTCCAAAATCTAATAAATCTTTCAAAAGTCCACCATTTTTGAGTTCTTTCAACTGATTATAAGAAAATTCTATTCTGGTTCCTTTATTGTTTTTCTTATGTTTTTCGAGTTTATTGTATTGTCTATTTGTTAAAAATATCTTATCTTCGCCATTTTTTAGTTGATCTATTTTAAATTGAATACTAACGGGTATTTTCTTCTTAAAAGCGGATTTTATTTTTTCTTTCTGATTTTTGCTGAAATTTACGTTCACCTCCATTTATATAGTTAAAATTTCAAGTTCTCTTCGATTCCCATTCCTAGTTTTCTCTTCAAAAAACATTGCTCCAGCTGTTGGAAGCGCAACAAATCTTTCACCTAAACTAGCATCTTTTGATAAAAATCTATCCATTGCCTTATCTTGCAAAACTTTATCTGCGATATGTCTGGAATTTGTGTCTCTATGTTTTGCATAAAAATATCGTGTTCCATAGCAGCTTGATCTAATTTATTTATACCAGGATCTCCTCTTTTTAGTCTTTTTTCGAGTTTTGTGCCAGGCCCCAGATACTGATAAGTTGGTACGTGTAATTCAAAAGGTAAATTGTTGATAAAATCATTCAAAAGTCCACTACCCTCAATCATAGATGAACTTATTGCCGGCAAAACTCGTTTTAAATATTTAATTCCATCAGGTTTTTCAATCATTTCATCAAGTTTGTTCGAAATAAAATCTTTAATAATCGCTTTCTTTTCGTTCAAAAAATTGTTGTTTCCAGCCTTTTCTTGAGCATAAATATAATTAATAATTCCATCGAGTTTTGTCAAATCGTCGATATATCTGTATTCAATCTTATTATCACTGTATTTTCTCACACCTGATCCTTCGATTCTTTTTTCCCAAATTGGTTTAATCAAATTGAGATATTTTTTACCTTTACTTGACTTTGGTTTCTTAGTTGATGGATCATTATTTTTGTAAATTGAATCAGATTTCCATAAAATTTCAGTATACTTTTTCAAGTCTTCTTCAGAATATAAACCGTCTTTTGGAAACATCAGTGCCTGTTAATAATCTCCATAAACCTTGAGTTCCTTCATATGTTTTTTCATTAATAATGATATCATTATGCTCAAAATTCACGGGCAAATTTCCAATCATAAAACTTTTCTTTTTTCTGTCCCAATACAAACCAAATTTATCATCCTTTGCTCTAGGAAGAAATTTTTTACCAATTTCACCAATTATTATATCCGTTGTTCCAGGACTTATTGGTTCAACTATGGTAGAGTCTTCAATGATTCGAGGTCTAAATGGTGTTGAAGATGGTAATTTTGGCAATTCAAACTCAGATTCTGGTATCGAAATATCAGCAAATTGTCGTACAACTGGAACCAAATTCATCAAATTTTGATTATCGCTTAAAACATTTTCAATTTTGCCCTCAACATTTTTAATTGCAGATGTTACAGGTTGATTAATTTTTTGAATAAATTCTTGTTCTTTTTCATCAATTCGAATCTGTTCTTTAAATTCTTTGATTAATTTCTTTTCTATTTGATCAAGTTTTTTTGCTTCTTCTGAAGTTACGTTCGCCATTTATTTAGGAAAATTTTGAAACGTAAACGTGGAACGTGGAAACGTGAACACGAAACGTGAAAACGAGAACACGAAACGTGAACACGGAACGTAAAACGTGAACGTGGAACGTGGAAACGTGAACACGAAACGAGAACACGAAAGGTGGAACGTAAAACGTGAACGTGAAACATGAACGTGAAACATGAACGTGAACGTGGAACGTGGAAACGTGAACACGAAACGAGAACACGAAACGTGGAACGTAAAACGTGAACGTGAAACATGAACGTGAAACATGAACGTGAAACATGAACGTGAACGTGGAACGTGAACGTGGAACGTGAACGTGGAACGTGAACAGATTTACCGTTTTTCTGTTATTTTCATAATGTAAATAAAAATTAAAGATAATATAAAAATAATTGTAACAAATATTTTATCAAGTAGATTTGTCAGACCACTGAGCAGCATTTATATTAGAAAATTTATTCAGATATTTACCATTTTTAGGCTTCAAAGTTAGATTAATAGTTAAAAATCCGTAGTCTTCCTTCCAAATTTTATCACATAAATCAATAAAGTGGTTAAAACTCATATCAGATCCCACATAATTGTTATAAATCTTTCTCGAATAGTGATCATCTTGCTTAAAAATACACAACATATTCAGGTTATTTCTTATAACTTGTTTATCAACCTTTGAAAAGCATTGGGAAAGATAGATACAAGATATGTTTTTGTGACGGGACATTACGAAATATTCCTTAATAACGTCTTGATTTTCTAAAATACAATCATCAAAAACGATTAACGAATTGGGTTTACATTCGCTTAACGGAACTATGTCCTCAGAAGCATTATAAAAATGTGATATTTTTTTGTTTAAGTTTTTCTCAATATTTTCAAATCTTTCTTGTAATTTTTTATAGGCGTCTTGTTCTAAAAGATTTACTAAAAACATACAAATTGGAATAAGGAATCAACCTATTGTAGATAAAATTCAATAATAAAGTTGTTTTTCCACATCCACTTGAACCAACAATTAACAATCTGATTGGTTGATCTTTCTTATTTTCTTCAAACGTTTGAAGTTTTATCTGATCTTTTTGCTTTAAAAATTTCTCCATTTAAATAGAAGATTTTCATCTTGAAGCAACGCTTGCGAAAATGAAGCTGTTCAAGTTGACTTCAGAAAGCTCTAAATTAGTTTTAAACTTGGAACATCCTATACACTTAGAGGAAGAATCAAATTATTTTATCGGTTTAAGCGGTTTTTATTCTGACAATTTTGTAATAAATATTAGTGAAAGTTCTCCTTATTGTATAGGATTTAGTGAGAAGAACATAACAAAATATTATGGTTTAAACAAAGGATATTATACTTTCGATCAAATTAAAAATTCCCTTAAAAATTATCTGAAAACATTCAAACAATCAGATAAATCTTTAAACTTTGACGAAAACAAGTTTGAAATGCAAAAAAATTATCTCTCTAATAAAATTCAAATAAAATCACCAGTAAGAATAATGTTTTCAGCAATTATTGTAGAATTGTTAGGGTTTGTTCAAGAAACTATTGAGCCAAATCAGGTATATTTAGGAAATAAAACGCCAAAATTTAGACCGTTCGATGTAATTGAAGTGCACTGCAATCTCGTTGAACCTAGTTTTGAAAATCATACCGAACATTTACACAAAGAATCTGAAATTTTGTACACTTTTTTCCCAAATGTTGCTTATGGATCAAAAATCAGTGAAAAAACCGAATGAAATCGATTATATTCCAATTAGAAAAAATATTAAAAGAATTCAAAAAATCGTTCTGACTATACAAGACTCTGAGGGAAATTTATTAAATAATGAGAGTAAAACAACAATATATTTAAGATTGTCGAAAGAATGATGAATCAAGGGGGGAACGAATCGTTCTTACCTTCAAAACTTTCAAAAAAACACTGTTTTTATCAATGAATCTGGACTTTACACTCAAAATAAAAATTACTAGTTAAATGGAGTCAGTTGTAGACTTACATTCAATAATAAAGACATTTGCACGATTGTCGAAAGAATGAAATTTGGTTTAAGGCTAAAGATGTTGCAGAAATTTTACAATATGAAAATACTAGACAAGCTATCATAAATAATATTGATAATGACGAGAAAATAGCCTTTAAATATATAAATTACAAGAGTCTATGCCATAGACCCTTTCAAAATCTTCATCCTGACACTATTTTCGTTAATGAATCTGGCCTTTATTCTCAAAATAAAAATTACTAGTTAAATTTCTTTTCTATCTAAATGGAGTCAGTTGTAGACCTACTCAATAATCAACTTATATTCAATAATAAAGACATTGTAACGATTGTAGACGAAAACAATGTAATCTGGTTTAAGGCTAAAGATGTTTGTGAAATATTAGGTTATGAAAAAACAAAAAACGCAATTAAATTAAATGTTGAAGATGATGACAAAATTCAATATTTTTACTTAAAAAACAAGGGGCTATTCGAATGGCCCCTTTACAATCTTCATCCTGACACTGTTTTTATCAATGAATCTGGACTTTATTCTTTAATTTTGAGATCACATAAAAAAGAGGTAAAAATCTTCAAAAATTGGGTTACAAAAGAAGTTTTACCGAGTATTAGAAAATATGGCGAGTACAAACTTGAAAACGAAAATAAGCAGTTAAAAGATGAAATAAAACAGTTACAAATTTCAGGTCAAATGAAATCCTTGAAAATAGAGAATCAAGAATTGCGAATGGAATTAATGAAGAGAGATATGATATGTAAAAATTTTGATAAGAAAAAGCACCATGTTTTTGTATTAATTAAGAAGAATCACATGTGGGAATGGCCTTATTATGTTATCAGAGCTCAGAAACGAGAAATACCAAACCGATTAAAACATCTAAAAATAAATTATCCTGAATTAGAGATTTTGTTCATTGATGACGAACCAAATTCTATCAATCTGTATAACCAAATGAAAGAATCTTTGAATATTTTATACAACGGAAATCATTTTACTACAAATATGGCAGAATCTCGACTGATTTATAGAATATCTAAATTACACGATGAAAATGTTTCTTAATTTTACTAAAAACTCTCGATTTATTATATTTTGTTTGTAAATGTTTAGCATAACTAGGTAACCATTGTAGAATTCTTTTTTCATATTCACAAGGCATTTCGTTTTTATAACTTTCGCTGAAAATTTTTTTAGCACAATCTTTGCAAAAAGCATCTTTTCTATCTTTACTATACTGCCAGTTATTAAATTCAGAAATATTTTTAATTTCTTTACAAAAGTAACACTTTTTCTCTTCTAAAGTTAATTTGTTCATTTTATCGTATAATTCCTTACAATAACAGTCTTTTCTATTCTCTTCTTGACACTTTGTACATTTCTTTTGAGACTCCATTTATATAGAAAAAATTATTACACGATGAAAATGTTAAACTCTTGAATTATGATATTTTGTTTGTAAATGTTTTTGATAATTATTTAACCATTTTATAGTTCTTCCACATTCACATTGAGTATCTTCATAATATAATCTATGGTGATTCTTTTTTACACAATCTTTACAATATGAGTCTTTCTTATCTCTACTATAGTGATCACTATTAAACTCTGAAATTTTTTTAGTTTCTTTACATTTAAGACATTCTTTATCTTCCAAAGTTAATTTTTCTATTTTATCATATAATTCTTTATGATATTCCCTTTCACAATCTTTGCAATTATAATGCATTCCATCTTTCCTATTTTTATCTTTATAAAATTCATTTAATTCTTTAAATTCTTTGCACTTTGTACATTTCTTTTGATGCGCCATTTATATATAGAAAATTTATATTACAGTTTTGACTTCTTCAATTCATATTCATAAAACTTTCCGGTTATTTCTTCATTATTTAAATCTTTTATACTATAAGTTACAGGATCTGTGTTATTAATTTGATAAATCACAAAGATTTCTCTTGACCAATTGTTCTTATATTTGTTCGAAAATGTTTGTTTTTTACTAACAATTCTTACATGATCATTGACTTTAAATTTAGTTTTCGTGTGAATTTCAGGTGGAACATACTTGAAAACCGACTCTAATAACTCTTTTTCTGCATCTTTATCTACGTCTTTAGGCTTCATTTTGATTGTGCTATGAACAGTATCGTTATATTTCTTTACGATTTCTTGAAGAATATCGATCCATTTAAAGTTTTTATTAATCTCAAAAAGAACCTTCATTCTTTCATTTTGAGTTCTGTTATATCTCTCTACAATACTTGATTTCTCTTCGTTTTCAGTATGATAAATCTTAATGTTGTATTTCCTCAAAACATCGTTAAATTCTTTATTTTTAAACTCTAAACCCTTATCTGTATGAAGTAGGTTAGGAGGTTTGTGATTGATCCTTATGGCATCTTTTACTATATCTTCGAAAGCTTTTGAAATACCCTTGCCGTTTTTTCTTTTGATAGCTCTTGACCAAGCATATTTTGAGAAAGTATCAATAACATTTAACATATACTTAAATCCATCATTTTGATCTGAATAGTTAGACATTATAACTAAATCTGCTGCCCATAAATCGTCAATTCCTAATGTTATAATTTTTCTCTTTTTAAACTTTTTTCGTACTGGTGCATGAATTTCTCGAGCTTCAATCTCTATCTCATCTTTAGTCTTCAATTCTTGCTTAACAGGTTTTGGATTTGGATTCTTTATAAACTTACTCTTGTTTGTCTTACATTTTGAACATTTTGCAGCAATTCTATACAATCCATTTTGAGTTTGAACGATTTTTGAATCTATATTTTTCGTTTTCTTTTTACACTTGTGACAGTGAATTAAATCATCTTCCATTTACATATCAAAGTTTCCAAGTTTATTTAATTCGTCTAATATATCAGATTTTGCTTCATTTTTATAGCCATACGGTACTGTTTTGATCTTATTTTCTAGGACAATTCTCTTATCATCTTTAGCGTTCAGTGCCAGCTTGTTTATGGTAACAGTGTACAACTCATGTTTATAACTTTTGATGACTGTCATCTCCCTAAATTCTTCTTTATCTTCGAACAAACATCTCTTCAAGTTTTCGATATTTATTGTTTTATTTACAACGCTTCTCTTAATTCCTTTACATCTTACTGGATTTTTGTCTAGATATTTGTACGAGTACATCTTTGATCTCAATCCACAAAATTCTTCTTAATTAATAAAATTGTAATCCTAAATTTTGTATGTAAATCCGTGTATTATTAATTTAACAGGAAAAACTGAGTCAACATCTAATTAATCATTCTACAGTTTGTGTGGACACGTTTTATTTAGCCTACTCTTTCGTGGAAAGTGAATTTTAAACTCTAACACTCAATACGACTTTTTGTTGCCCGGTAAACATTTTTTACTATCAAAATTGCTATGACAGAAACTAAAAATTAATAATCACACACGTTCAACAATAATTATTAATTTGTAATAACACTATTTCATTTTATGCGTGTAAAAAATACTTACCCCTACATCTACAGGAAGTTATTAAATCTCAACCACTTTCTGGTTCTTAGTTATATGGTGATATAGATATCATACAAAACAACGTTTTAACTGATATATCAAAAATGTTAACAAAGAATGACGGTTGCTTGCTCTGTCATCAATGGATGTATTTACAATATTGTTCAATTACGAACTGCAAATGCGTTTGAAAAATATTCCATAAAGCAATTATAAATGTAGGTCAATGTGTTAAACAACATAGGTGACAACAAAATAAACAAACTTGACGTAAACAGTTTTACTTCAATCAACTTGAACTTCAATCTCTTATTAAAGTGTGTGCATTGATCGACAAATAGTGATCAATATAATAACATTGCTGTGCTCTTACTACTTTTTTTTAGTATATTGTGATGAACTTGAGTACAGTACACAATTATTAATTCCTATATTAGCTACATTTTATTAGACCTTTATCAAGTGTAATCTTTCTTTTCCAATAAAAAAGAAACAACATGCATTTTATACTCTTATTAATAATCAATTTTTTTTAATTTTAATTGTATTTAAATCTTAACTTGCAGGGTAATAATCTACCTTGTCAACTATAATAACAATATAGTTACCTGAAAACAAATTTAATGAGAATCTGTTATAATTTATTCTGTGGTCTTCAAAATTTAATTATAAACTTTGAAAAGTGGCCACATTTCCCAATATCCGTTTTTAAATATATATCTGTACTTTTGTTAATGACATAGATTTCTCCTTCCGTTACATTTAAATTATGTTATACTTTTTGACGTCTCTTTATTTAAGCATAGTAACTAAAATTTAAAGTTACCTTTGCCCTTGTAAAATTTAACTCGTATTTAATATAGAGATATGTCAAACCAATATAGATGTTAATCTACCATTCTTACTTTAGACACTTATCTAGAAAACATGTGATATAAAATCATAGGTTGGTGTTATTATTTAATATTTTATTTTAATTTGCCGTAGCGTAAATAGTATTTTAACGTAATATAATAGTATAAAAGCAATTTTTAAGAACTAAAAATGCTTAAAAACACATAAATGTATCAAAGTATGTAAAATGGTGAATAATTTGAAAAATTCAAAATTTTTAGAATGCTATCCATAAGATTCATATATTGATACGTACTGCTTCTCGTGAGAAAACTGTTTACTTTGATTGGCTTTGTAGCCCAGTCAGGCAGCATTATATGAAACAATCCCGAGACAAAATATTTAGTTTTTAAAGATGGACCAATATTCAAGTTTTTCGTCATAAGGTATTAGAAATAATGATGTTCATGTATAGCGTTTTGTAAAATATTTTACCATTTGATCTACCATTTGATATTGTAATGTTCCGTCAACCAGATAATCTAATAATCACGGTGGAAGTTAATGAACACATGACAATGTTGTTTGATATATACCTTTCATAAGATTTATATAACTGATTGGTTGGTTAGACTAGATGGTCAACTCTCTGAACAGTTTGCATCTGGTGGCCTAATTAATGAGCGAAGTTGGTAACGGCTGAGAACCCTAGTAATGCTACCCTAATACATTAATTTTCACCAGATATCGCTTAAACTGAGTTTCACAGCGAAAACATTTTTGATCTTAACCTTTCCTTTATTTAAAATATTTGTATTATATAATTTTCAATTTACCTATAAATTGATACATTAACAAGTATTTCATTCGAAAGCAGTACAAACGGTACATAATTGTAGCTTTGTTTTGGAAAATATTAAATAAGTTTATACACTTTAATACTTGTATGAACATGTGAAAAATTTATGGGTTCTTAAGAGAATTGTTTAAAAACTAATTATTGGGCAAAATAAAATACTTTTGTTTAATAAAACATATCCCCGTCACTACCTTTTTGGCTTTCAGATCTCATGCTTTATGCCAAGCTATAGTTAAACTAGTTAAGTACTACTCATAAAATTCACGTCATACTGGTAGCAACGCCCAAATAATAGGGCTGTCAACAAATTGGTACAAATTTCCTTTTTGAATTATCGAAAGATAGGCAATGTGTTGAATAATTACTATTTTGATTACATAGCCATACGTGAAACGTGAAAAACAGTGCAAAATTTTACTACAGGAATCATCGTGTTTTATTGTAACACAACGATGGTAAATGTTCGTTATCATGTTATGCCTATACATCGTATGCTATAATAAAGTAATACTGTACTATTAATTGCGTTAGTAAATACAAGCTTTATGTTAAAGATATCAATACACTTAAGGTTTAATTTAAGTATGAATAAATATTTAAATTAGGTAAAACAAAAAATATCCTTTATTATTATTACAAAAAGACTATGATATCAAGAAATCAACGAAGGTGACAATACTTTATTATATTGAGTATATAAAATATCTTTTGTGTTTTTGAGTATATAATATAACATTTCCAGTATGATTCCTGTTTTACCTTATAATATGAGCCAATAATAAATCAGAATTTGTTGGATCACATAACAATTAAATCACTGAAGCGTAAGAGATTGAGTCGTATTCCTCGTCGCTCCATCTCGAGTATTCTGACACGCTCGTACATTTTAACGCTGTCACTTATGTGAAGTTATGCTTTTTAACTTCATATTACTATCTAATTATACAGAGAGCTGTATATTTCACAAGGACTTCAATTTTCAAGCCTAATAGAATTTATTTAAATAAACAGTTATCTTTCAGAGACTCTTATGGAAATACGGCGATCTTTAAATGTATGCTAAGATGTGCTAAGTTTTAGTTATACACTTTCAAAATAAGACTTCAAGATTAGAGATGTAGCTTCGAAAAGGGTTTGATAAATGTTAACACAATATGTATAAACATTTTAACACTTTTTTAAACTTTTATTTTCTTACAATGTACATTTTGTATTCTGGAATTTCATCTTCAGGTACTAAGGTTAAGTTCACCATAGATGAATTTCCAGAATACAAAATGTACATTGTACGAAAATAAAAGTTTAAAAAAGTGTTAAAAGGTTTGTACATTTTGTGTTATAGACTTCAAGACTTTTTTAATTCGTTACTTTTGGTTCAAATAAACTCAAGCTAATAATTTTCATACAGTTCAAAGTCATAAATGAGTCAGATAATAATGCAGTTAAAACCCACAATAAGTTATCTTCTCTTATATTTTAATACATAAATTCATAGTTTACAGAAACATTGTTTTTGTAGTAATTTAGAAGTAAAAATGTTGTATTTTTTTAACATTGTCTTTATGATTGAATAATTATAATAAAAACATTACATAACAGTTTTAGAGATATCTTTAATGATAGAATATAAAATTATATTCGCTAGATGTGCATCTAGCCTTGGTCCCAAGAGTCAATCATCTGATTAGCTACAATGTATTCCATAGGCAATACTGGGAGTGGGGATATTAGTTGGAATATTACAATGCTTAATTTATTTCAAAGGCTTAACATCATTATCAAACTTGGGAGGTATCATTGTCAGTGCGTGTTTTATAAACATTTCAAACAACAACCTTGAAAAAACTTATGTACCCAAAGTAAAACAATAGAAATCGTGTCAGGTCCATAATTATTTTTTTATTATGCATCATTATTCAAATAATGGGTACAATGAAAGGTACAGTTTTATCAATCAAAAAGTGATTTACAATTTATTTAATTCCACAAGGCCTTAAGTTGAGCCTAATTCTACGAGACCTATTCCAGACACTTTAATGAGATATTTGGGTTATATAAATTCGCACCGAGTTTAAAATGAGTTGGAATAAACGTTTCTACAATTGTTTTTCAGTGATTGTATAAAAATCTATCTGTTACTAATTTCAATGAGAGTGAATATTGCAATACTAGTCGTAAATACTTAATGACGGATTAGGCAAGTTAACCGAATGAAATGAATTACAAACGAATTAACGAGTAAGAAGAGTACGTCATGATTAATTAAAACTATATTACATTTAAAATAATTAAACATTTTAAATAAGTTCGTGATTCTGGCGTTCTGGATTAGTTGAGAGACGAAGTGTACTGACAAAACATTCACATTTTCCACTTATAAAATAATTTAGTATAAGCGTGCAAGTAGATAGTAATATGGGGTTCCTGGCGCACTTTCGGAGCCAACCGAAAAGCAATGTAAAATACTGTTCAATGTACCATAAAGGAAGCTGAGAAATAACACAGCAAATCTCAATGAAAAATTAACCGAATCTACAGTCGTTCGTCTCCAAAAGCGATCGGTACATTACTATCTACTCTGTGGAATGAAAAATTAACCAAATCTGAGCTTCTACTTTCTTAAGCTGTGCTTTGTAAAATGTTGTCAAATCTGCTACGAATAAAGGAAAAATCTTCGAAATCTTAATAAAATTTAATCAATTTAAAACATTTTTACTAAAAACATACTGTACTTTAATAAAAAACTTTTCTACTAAATAAACAACATGAACTCACCAAAGTCTCTACAATTTCTAGCATTAAAACAGTGCAACAAAGATGAATTCAACGAATTACCAAAACATTTTAAAGAACAGTTGATACTTTCCTTAAATAATACAGAATTCAAAGAACTTGTAAAGTCTTTTGCAGAAAAAACGTCTAATGGAGTGTTTTACTATCGGCAAAAAACTAAAAAAAGTAAGGGATTACATATTTAATATAATTACGAAAGATATTGAAAAGAAAGTAAAAAATAAACAAACAGAGAGTTTTCATCGTTTTTTTATGACATTTTTCCCATATTATACGTTCTTTCAAGATAATCAAGACTTAATTGATGAATTTCTTAGGAATTTTTGTGAGTATCAAGATTTATCAACACAATTCATTAAAGAGCATTATAGAATTTTTCTTATAGAATATAGCCACATTTTGTGTGAAACAAAAGGTATTACTGTAGATAATATTCCATGTGATTCCTATGAAGAAAGACACCAACTATGGTTATCAAAACAGTACTATGACGTGGGGAGGGACTGCAAGTTTTAGAGTTAAGACTTTATTCTACAAAGTTAATTGTTATAATTTCTTTATCTTTTATAGTCTTCTTTCCAGTAACAATCAAGTGTAATTTTTCATTTTTGTTTAATTCTTTAATCTTTTTTTCATCCAAAACAGTCAAAAATCTGTTCGGCAAGTGTACTTTACAATCTTCCAACTCGGCAATTATTGTAAACCCGAATTTATCTTTCATTTTCTCCAAATTCAAGATTCTATGTTTCTTCCTTTCTTCCAATTCATTTAACTTCTTATACTCTTTAAACTTACATTCTCCAATATCATTTAACTCTTTCAAGAACTCCATTTAAATAGAAAAAATTCAAAGTCAAAAAGTGCAAAACCATTTCTCGGTCGACCTTTTCTCCTCCCTCTGTCTCTTTCTCTCTCCCTCTCTTTTTATGCCTATGACACGATCACTTCTGCCGTTTATAGGCTAGGATCTATATTCAGGCTAGAGAGAGAGAGAAGAGCGAGATACGGATAGAGAAATGGTTCCGGAATACGATCTGAATACTTCTGAACTTGGTGTTTCTCCGCTATGGCCACTCGCATTGAAACAGTTCAGAAGTAAACTTCCTAACCGACCAAACCGAATTCGCGGACATATATACTCAGTAACACAATACAACAGCCCATCGAGAAGTAAAAATTTAAGAAATTAATTTAAAATATAATTTGAAAATTACAAGTAACAAAATGTACGCATATTTAAAATAGGTAAAATTATCTAACATTTTGAAAAAGAAAATGTTATAATAGTAAACGGGAACACAATTTTTATTCTTAAAAGCAAATCTGCATTACCGACATTTTAGTTCCGAAAGATTGCGCTGTGTGTATCAATGACAGTCGAGGTGTGCTACTACAGACCGACCATCACGATAATCGCTTCGCCTGCGTCATATCCGTAGTGATATCACGCCGTGAGAGGCGCAATCGTTGGTTTACAAGCACCATTTAGTTAAATAAATTTTTCTATCTAAATGGAGCGCGAAAAAATATCATGTCCGTTCTGCAAAAAAGAAATTTTAAGAAAAAACTATGATCGCCATTATAATTCTAAAAGTCATGAAAAAAACAAGCAAATTTACGATAATGAACTAAATTATTTAAGACAATGGGCTAGAGAAAATAAAATTGCCGATCACGAAAACATGTTTAATATTGAGAAATTACGTGAATTAAAGAGAAATTTCAAAGTTGAAAAGAAAAATCTCGACCTATTTAATGATGAAAAACTTCATTCAATAGCTGAAAAGTTGGCTATCGGTACTAACGATAAAACCAAGTCTGAAATGATCGAAGAAATTGATAAAACTCTTAAAGTAAAATCCGAAAATATCATTGATGTAGAAGTTTTATCCTCAATACACGGTCTTTTCAAGCAATACATTTTAACAAACTTGAACGACAATTCCATGTCAATTTACAAATATCTTTCAATTATGCGGTCAGAAATTAAAAGTTTAATCGAGAAATTTCAAGAAAATGTTAAAAATATGAAGGGCTCTCTCTCTTTGGAATGTGAATACGAACGAACTTTAGTGAATGGTGAACCGCAAACATGTCTAATGTATTTTACTATCAAAGCAGACGAAATCTTTGACGTAAAACGACTTTATTACTAAGCAATTTAATAAATTAACACATCGAGAACAAACGAATAATCCAAATAAAGGTTCCGGATGGACATTTAAAAGTTGTAAACAACTAGTTTTGAGCCTTAACAAACACGAAATGATGAATGCAGGATCATACATCGATTTACCAAAGAATATCAAAGATAAAAAAGCTTGTATAAATATAAAAAATAGAGATGATTTTTGCTTTATTTACTCAATAAGATGTGCTATTGAAAAACCAGAAAGAGACTGTGAACGTGTAAAGCAATACGAAAAATTTGTGAATGACGAAATATTTTCAGGTTTTGAGTATCCAATGTCTCTGAAAGATATACAAATATTTGAAAAACGAAGCTACAATTCCAAGTATAAGTATCCAACAATGTCTATCAATGTCTACAGTTTTGATGAAAATATTAACATTGTTTCCGTTACAAATTTCTGAAAAATATGACGCTGAAACAAACATTGATTTATTGTATGTTAAACAAGATGATAAATCTCATTATGTTTTGATAACCGATTTAAATAAGCTTGTTTCTTCGCAGTTGTCTAAACATAAAGAAAGAAAATTTTTGTGTAGAAGATGTTTAAGCCATTTTTACAAATCTGGAGATTTAACAGATCATTTAGAAATTTGTAAAAATCATGAAGTTTGTAAGCCAATTATGCCATTTCCAGGTCAAACAACTAAATTTACTAATTATCAAAAGAAATTTAACCATCCGTACGTAATTTATATGGACTTTGAGAGCATATTAGAAAAAATTCCGACATGCAAGAACAATCCACAAAGATCGACTACAACCAAGATTCAGAGGCACATTCCTTATGGTTTTACTCTATATTTAGTGTCGAATGTGACCAATCGCATGTACAAACCGATATGTTATCGTGCCAAAAATGAAGAAGATTTGAAAAACGTCCCGACAAAATTGTTTGAAGAACTCAATAAATTATCGAAATACATAGCGAAAAAATATAATTCTAAGAACATGAAACCTATGAAATTGACAGAAGAAGAAGAAATTTCGTATCAAAATTCAAACGTTTGTCATATCTGTGAATGGTCTGCTTATGATGTTGGGTCAATTCAGTATGGTTTTACTCCTGATAGTTGGAAAGATAAGAGTTATAATAAAGTGAGAGATCATTGTCATTTAACCGGCAAGTTTCGAGGCGCAGCTCATGCATGTTGCAATCTAAATTTGAAATTTCCTCAGAATATTCCCGTTTTCTGCCACAATATGTCAAATTACGATACTCATTTGTACATAAAAGAATTGGCTAAACAATATGGAAATGTTGATTTGATTGCAAACACCGATGAAAAATATATAAATTATTCTGTAAATTCTGGATATGGCTATGAATTCGAAGGTGATAAGCCAAGAAAATTCATCAAGTTTTCGTTTGTAGACACGTTCAGATTCATGGCCTCGTCTATAGAAAAGTTAGCTAAAAATCTAAAGAGAGAAGACTTCAAACATACAAATCATTTTATACAAGATGGACTGAATGAGATAATAGAAAGACAGCCAAATGACGACGACGAGATTTTTAAAATTCTATCTGGAAAAGGAATATTTTCCCTATGAATTTATCGACAGTATTGAAAAACTTGATTACACAGAAGAATTGAGAATTCAAGATTTCTATTCACTTTTGACAGATGAGAGCATATCTGAGAAAGATTTTCAACACTACTTAAATGTTTGGAACAAATTAAAAGAGAAAAATCTTGGAAATTACTCTGATTTGTACAATATCCAAGATGTTTTATTGCTTGCTGATATATTCGAAAATTTCAGAAACATTTGCCTTAATTGTTATAAACTCGATCCGGCACACTATCTAACAGCTCCCAGTCTCGCATGGGACGCAATGTTAAAATTAACGAAAATTGAGCTTCAGCTAATTAACGATTATAATATGTATTTGATGATTGAAAAAGGCATTCGCGGGGGCATTTCTCAGTGTATTAAACGATATGTGAAAGCAAATAACAAATATTTGAAAGATTTCGATAAGACAAAGCCCGAAAACTATTTGTTATACGTTGATGCTAATAACCTTTATGGGTATGGCCTAATGCAAAAACTGCCGTTTAGTGATATCAAGTGGATGGATCCAAAAACTTACACAACTGAAGAATGGAAAGAAACAATTTTGGAACTCACTGGCGACGAAGATTATGGCTATATTCTCGAAGTTGATCTTGGATATCCAACGAATTTACACGAACATCACAAGGATTTACCTCTTGCTCCAGAACATTTTAAAAACAAACTTTGCACAACTCTACTGGATAAAACTGAATAAGTTGTTCATTCGAGAAATTTGAAGTTCTATTTGGAACAAGGTATGATTTTGAAACATGTGAATAGAGTTATTGCATTCGATCAGAAGCCTTTTATGAAAGAGTACATTGATTTTAATACTAATATGAGGACCAAAGCTACAAGTGACTTTGAGAAGGATTTTTATAAGCTGATGAACAACTCAGTTTTTGGAAAAAGTATGGAAAATGTGCGAAATAGATGCGATATTAGACTAGGAAATGAAGAATTTTCAATGAAACAGGCCAAGAAAACGAACTTCAAAAAGCTTCACTATCTTTGACGACAACTGTATAGCGAGTCACATGTACAAACAAAAGGTTAAATTTAACAAACCGATTTACATAGGATTTTCAGTTCTCGACCTCTCAAAATTGCTAATGTACGAGTTTTATTACAACAAATTAAAGAAGTTTGATCCAGATTTGAATCTGTGTTACATGGATACAGACAGTTATTTTCTAGAATTGAAACGAGATCCTTTTAAAATTATTAAAGAAAATATAGATGACTTTGATACAAGTGATTATCCAAAAGATCATGAATGTTTCACTACTAAAAATAAGAAGGTAATAGGGAAATTCAAAGATGAGTTAAATAGCGAAGTTTTAGAAGGCGATTGTGCCTTCAAGGTTTTCCTTTACATATCCACATATGTGTAAGTGTTCAATAGTTTTTTCCTTACTCATCTTTTATAAACACTAACTGTAGATTACATAATGTTAATAGTTTCTTCTCGTGTAAAAATCTTATAATATAATAGTCACATATAATAATTATCTCATAAATAAACTTCTATACACATGAGAGATCCGCATTCGCCACTACTTATGGAATAGTTTTATGTTTGTATATGATGAAAGAAATCTACATATTCCTTAATAGTGATTAAAAGTTCCTTTTGGAAGATCGATTGTCTTTTTTGATTTCTCAAATTATTGACAAAAAACTTACTTTTATTAAACAAAATTGTGATTTTGTCAAAAGAACGTTGTAGAAGTGAAATCATGAACTGTTGCTACTAAAATATATACTCCCCGTGAACTGCATACTGCCTAAATATACATAACGTAGCCATAGAGGGAAGTGTTATTCAATCTAAATGTTCAGTTCAGCTTCAGTTCACCTTCCTCTTAGTGCAGCGTCTGGCATATGATGGTTTCTGAAACCTCAATCGTGGGATCTAGAGTCATGATTCTGCAGAGATCCAAAGAAAGTTGGCTACGAAGAAGCTCAAACTGAACCTTATGCATCATTTTGACATGAGAGATACATATGCTATAAAATCAAGTGAAATTGATTTACCTAGGTTCCTAGGTGAAGAGGTATTTTTGCTGTCTCACCAGATGCATAATTTATTGCACTACGACGTTTTAGACAAAGTCTCTAAGCTCTGAGGATCAACGGAATTTTATACACATAACGCAGCTATGGTGGAGAGCGTTGATTCCATGTAAGTGTTGCGTGTACAACATCATAGTGCACAAAGAAAGGTGCCAGCATCGGTTTAGCTAGTTTTTTATAGTCTTGGCCTTAAGTGATTCTTTTTTCTCCTGATTGAAATAGCCCGATTTTGATAATCTTAATAATATTATAAATTCTAAAGTGACCTTGTTTGTTTATTTGCTTTCATGCATAAAATATCCAGCCGATTGTACTGAAATTGGTCATGAATATTCACAGGATACCTGTGATGAGTATAAGCGAATTATTATTTAGAAACTCCCTCCTAGCTACGCGTCATTAGTCTCTAAAACAGTTAAAAATCCCATCTTGGTTTCTAAAGCTACGAAATATTAATGATATTAAATATTAACTTAAACACTATTTTCAATTTGTTTGAATTTATAGAGTGGAAGCATTGAGCAAGTTAGATACTAATAACACTTCTTATTTCAACATCGTGGCACAAGGTAAACCAGACAATTTATTCTGGATTTATTTTTGTTCTTGAAAAAAATGTTGAATGTATATATATATGAGGTATTGAATTAGGTTTTCTTAAACATTGTAGGACGGCATATTTACATAGCTGAAGGATCAAAAATGGAGAGACTGGACATTATCATGATTTAAAAAACCATTCGCTTGTAATTATAATTTGAGGAAGAGGCATGCGAGCGCAAGGGTCCGTGATTGTAGCAAATCAGAAAGAATTACAAGAGACACTAAATGCATTGTTATAAAGAAAATCTTTGAGGGGACATCGCATCCATTTGTCACTGATGAGGTATACGATACTGATTTGATATATACATACTGATATGATTTCTAGTCTGGGCCAAGGAAATAGTATAATATACCGAACATGGGTTGGGAACCAATAACATATGATTTACTGTATCACGTATCATCTTTGTATATGGATGATGACTGCCATAATATAAGTATTGACATGTGTTATTATTGTTGTTGTTGATTTTAGTTTTCAAATAACATTTTCAATAACAATGTCTCCAACTCTACAATTCAGAAACCCGTTTTTTTCACAATAAAAACTTGTTAAAACAAATTATATCTATATATCCTACTTATATTGTTTCTCGGGGAAAAATATCAAACTAAAATTTTGCGTTCGAAATATAATTAATTTGAACTAGAAATGCTAAGTCTGAAATAATAATTACTGGAAATTTGTTTTTTATCCCTGACCCCCATTATCACGAACAGTGAAGCATGGATATATGAAGCATGATACACGATTAATTACATTTTAAAATATTATAGGGACCTATATTATATTACAAGTGCTTTTACTAAGAAAGTTACGAAGTACTTTGACTTTGGAGTTCCTCTAGATTGGTCTAAAATAGATCAAATATTACTTAAAACGTAGGAGCTATTCAAACAAGTACATGGAATGTTGCATAGAAATTGCGGACGAAGCCGCGTGTATTTGCTACTTTTGGTAATATTTTAAAATTTGAACCTTTCCTTAGTAAAATCATATAAATCAAATCAAAGTTCAGATATCAATATATCAATCACCCTAAGATGATCATCAAAGCAATGAGTGCCTTAGGGTACATGACATTGATTCATGGATATCTAACAAAGCCGATGGATCAGATGCCTTAGACTGTCTAAGGCTAAGAGATTGAATGCTTAATGCCTCCTGCTGATTAAACAGTTTTTCAACCAAAACATCCAATTAATGTATTAATATTAATTGATTAGTATATATCCTAATGTGGTTTAATGCTACGTTTAAATCTGGAAATTGAAACTTTCTCTAGCGACAGGGCATTGTTTGATGCCTTAAATACTTACTAAAAAAATGTATTAAAAAAATATTCCATAAACCGATTACAAATAATTTTTTTTAATAACCTTTGTAAAATGACTTTCATATTAATTCAGAAATTATTCCCTGGATCAAATGTAATAATTTATTTTATTTATAAATCATAACAAAGGCGTAAAATCTGGTTTAATTAAAACATTTACAACATATTAATGGCCTAGGTGTACATGTCCCTACTAATCACAGATATTTCTTCATCACGTCATTAATTAATGGTAAAACACTTAGTATGTACTAATATTAATATTAAAATTGCACTAGTAATAAACATATACTTATCTCTTGTAAATATTGATACCTTTGAAATTGAAACAACAGGATGGCTATACTATTAGTGTCTGTATTCAACAATAACCGTTTTTATAACGTTATTATCAAATCACGGTTACCAATATAGTCTGTAACTGTAGACTCATTTATGCCTAACTTTCAACAAATAAGTCCCACAAATTGAATTCGTAGTCGAATATTATTCTCTATAACTATATTGTCACCATACAACACTATAATCTTTATATTTCACCCACACGATTAGAAGAGCATATGTTGTTTGTAGCAGCGAAATTCTATTGAAGACTATATCTCAGATCCAATACTTGTAGGATAACTGGTTGCCGCTTGACCTAAAAAATATGTTTAAATCATATCTGCGGCAGTAGCACCTTTTCGTCAATACTGTGTACACCGTGTACGACTTCTACCGCACTCAAAAAACGCCTTACCATGGGAAACATTCTAAAAAATACGAGATTAATCATTCCTGAAAAAGTCTTTAACTTAGAAAAAGAATAGACCTTGTACCAATATGAAGGATATTTTGTTAGATGGAATCGTAACATGCGCTTAGACAGTGCCACCATACTAAATCTTTTATTTTACTAGTACCCATTTTAATCTACATTACAAACCTATTTTTATGAAGCAAATTCAAAACGTAAATTTTTATTTTTTTCCAGATTTAATGAATAAAACATGTTTAATACACTTTTCAATCTATGACCACTTTTTCCTTTTTTTGTCATTAGATAGCACGGAACCACAACGTTTCAACTGGCAAAAGATTTTAGCACGTATACAATATCTCATAGATTGTTATTTATCAAAGGAAAAAATAACAGAAAAAATAGTGGTCTGGAAACACCATAATTAAAAAAAAAAAATATAGCAGAATAAATAAATTTGCAAACCCTCAATGACACTGAGTGAGATATGCCCCACAAATACATAATTTTATAGTGACATATGACCATTTTTAATGAAAACCTGAATATATCATATGTCGAGAAGATTTCATAGTTAGACTAAAGTTTGTACGAAGCTTAATTTCTACCAGAATTAATTATATGACGCATCATTTTTGTATAAAATACATGTATGATTGCCTGTATGTTGCAGGTTATCTTAAAAGTGAAGTAAGCTATAGTTTTGCCAATTGTGATGCAACCTTGGCGAGGCCTGTTAACGACATGAGGCGTGGCGTACCTTATTTATTTCTTACATACTATTACTTGTAAGACAAAAGAATAGTTTTCAATTGGACTTATAAATTCAAATATTTTTAACTCATACGTTGATCAATATTTATAAAAGTAAAGAAGAAGCTTAAAGTTATAAAGCAAATAAAATTATATAAATTTATTCATTATAATTCAAGCAGAAGCCATTTATTTCGAAGTATCTCTTGAAAGTTTCAGGCTGAAAGCCAAATAGCCGACATGAAGGGCCATTCTCCCTGTTCTTCCCTTCAACTTTATCTTGACTGTTCTAATCAGGCCAGTTTCAAGTCTCGTTTTAAAGATTATGTAAGGAGATTAACAGAAAATAATTCTATCATTTCATATTAGCTAGCATTTTGAATATGTTTAAATCAACTGCCTTCAACAAATCAAGAGATCTTAATTAGACTTATCGGCGAGTTACGTACGTAGGCAATGGAAGTCAGATTGATCGCTTTCACCACTTATTTCTAGGGACAAGCTGATTGCAAATCTAGATGCTTAATGGTGTCGAGGAATGGATAGGCCAGTAACAGAAACTCTACTAATCCTGTTTTGCATCAGTTTCAGTACCAATATTTCCGGTTTAAAATAATCTGCATTAATTATCATCGGGTTTCGGATTTCAGTTTTGGACCATGGCACTGTCGCACACTGGGATGTGAAGATTTTAATTGGAAAATGTGGAAAACATCTGTTATCGAATATCGAAGTGCCGCAGCTCTAAGACATGCATGTAATTGTGGAAAAGGAACTGATAAAAAATCAATCAAAGGAGAATTAACTATTTTTAACAAACACTGGATTAATTAATTGTACTTATTTTAAATGTTGAATAAACAGCCGAGGCACAATAAAAGGCATACTTAATCACATAAGATTACAAGCGGTACTAATAATGCTAATTTTGAATTAGCTATAAAAAATAATTTACTGACAGTAGCATTTCAAATTGAATAATAACACAAAAAGTTATAAGAAGAAATGTAAACAAACATTTTACATTAGAATGGAAATGTTTTTATAATCTTCCCTACGTTATTAAAACAATAAGTTATAATAAATTCAACATTTTGAATAAACCTTTGTTTAATTTTAACTAGAAAACGCTGCTTTATCAAAAATTCTTTCAATAGTATTGAAATACAATACCAAAAATGTATAAATTTTGCAATTTCCATAGTGTAATATTTTTCTTCAAAGTATTGGTTCAATGCTTCACTGCTCTTTTATTTTTTTACAAAATCTAGTAAAATATATATATAATTAATATTTTTTAATATAAAAATATACCCCAAAATTATAAAATGTATGTTTGGCATTTGTAACAAAGTATTAAATAGTGTAAAATACTGAACTGATTATGGTGTAAAAAAAACTGTTGTGTGTTTAGTTAATTAGCTATTGAAAACCGTGAGTTAAATTGGCAGATAAAAGAACACTTTGATAATATTTTTCGCTATTCTAGCTGTAAAACCTTACTGAAAACACTAACTTCTACTTGATTATATAGGTCACACAAGAGATAATTCATTCATGTGGACTAGGTGTTCTGAGATCTGACACTAGATCTGCGCCCCTAACTTGATTTTTTACCATTCGGATATTTACTATCTGGGTCTCTATCTCTCCACAGAGGGTTGTTCCAGCGTTTTCCTTTTCTGTGCCTTAATTTATAGCATTGCTTCAGTTATCTCTTGTGTACCTAATAAAACCAATGCTTCTCCTCAACCCTATTACGTTACTAAGTGTTATATGTCAGTAAATATATAAATATATATTTATTTATAAGTATATGTTATATTCGGGCCAACAACAGGAAATATTTTCAATGTACAAATCTTTTAATAAATTATAATTAAAATAATAATACATGATAATTTATACTTATATAAATGGTAATGAAATCAACCATATATACATTATGCGTTTAATCTTTCTCTATGATTTCAATGTATATGTTTTTATATTTCACTTCAATAACATGTGCAGTGTTACTTTTTTAAAGTATATACAAATAGTACAAAAATTCAGGTCTACGAATTCCATGGCAAATTTTATTTAGTTAACAATTAACCTATTTTAAAATGCTAACAACATGTGCAACTAATTCGTAATGTTTTTAACTAAGATATTTATTGTTACCCTTAATATATACTAAACAGTAGAAACAATCAAAGATATAGCAGCTTGCCAATGTCAAAGAGAATTATTTACCAGTGTACAATCACGAATTAAAACTCCCAATGTATACTGAAACTGCCAAAGGACTTGATAAAATCTACTGTAATGCAGAATAATTTAATTTGGCACAGAATATTGTTGTCATTGTAGTTATTTGTAGAAACAATGAATTTTGTATGATAACATCTAATAATATTACGGTATTCTCCTAATTTAATTGAAATCTCCACATCCACTGCAGACTAATTAATTAATAACGTAAAGGTGGATTTTAACCATAACGTGCTACATTAGTGTAATTACAATAATATCCTTAACCTTAATATCCTTTGTGTTTGATGGACTTTGAAGCTGCTTTGCTGTGGTATCGATGACAACATGTACGCAAAAATTTAATAATAAGTTTGTTACAACATTCCATTTTTCGGAACTGAAAATTCTTATAAATCAAAATACGGTTTTAGCGCATTCTCGTTAGTGTACACTCATTTATCAAGAGTGAATGTTGATTGAGAATTTCCTTTGCATAATTTTGAGAGAGGGTAAGAGAGAGTGAGCCCCCTACTTTCTGTATATCCCGCGTATGTACCTTTGTATTTATTGCAACAAAACTTCATTGTTGAATGGGCTAACAGACATCACTACTCATTCAAGTTTTTGGACATGACATAGACAATTTAATTATTACATTATTTTTATATTATATATTCGAGAAATTATATCAAAATCCATGTTTTTACATATATTACAAACTAAGCAATGCTCAACATGCCTTAACCAAGACATTTGTTTATTAGAAACCTAATATACTCGCCAAATCACCTATTTAATAGGTAAGCCTTTATCCGGTGTAGCTGGAAATGTAGTCTTCATTTTCAAGACATTCAATATAAACATTAGTATACCATGTTTGAATGGATCAATAAATATCTTACACTAAATATTTCTGAATAATTTCAAAATATTACAGTAACAACACACGAGGTACTATGTTCAATAATGTCAAAATACCAGCATGAGATAAGGTTAGAGTTGGGTGCTCTGGCCAATATTTTACAAGGTATTGAAATTGTGTCCGAATCAGCTGTATGGAATAGACTTTGAACTTCACCATCTGTTTGTTCCATGTGACAACCAAGAGCGACTCTTCTATTTGCTATTATTACTCGTTCGAGTTCTTTCATGACTCATTATAAACGATAATTTGATTTATCGAAAACTACTTCAGCAGGTTAATTTAGATGAGTACATATCACCTCTTAATTTTGTTAGTAATAGTACCTCTTTTGACTTACGTTATATTTACAGTATATATTTGTTCCCTTCATTTTAATAATCGGGAATAGAATAAGTGTTTTTTAGAAAATCTAAGACAAAAAAATGAGCGAGTTTTACCATAAAATTTAATACAATTAGACAAAATTTTCAAAAGAATTCCCACAGACATTTCTTATTTTTAAAGTCTATATATCTCACCAACTAATCTTTTTTCAATGGAATTGCAATACCGGATGTATCAAAACTCTCTATACAAACTTTAGGATATTTTCCCTTTAGTGAAGTGTAGTAAAATATTAAATGCAACTAAATGTCTGATCTTGCGTTTACCGTCTAACTACCCGTCTCTGTTTTTTATTTAAAAAATTGGTTTTTCAAAATAAACTTCTCCTAAAATTGTCAAAACTCTTTATTTAGTTAGGCAGAATTGCCTCCTGTCAACTTATATGTCTCTAATTTTATTTTAAAATAATATTTTTAAAGCTAGCCCAATCAAATTTAACTAAACTTGTGTAAAACTCTTTATGTTGATAGGATCTATGAATAAAAATAGAGTCTTTGTCTGAAGTTTCTTTTACGATGTAAGAATTGTGAAGAAATTGAAAACACAAGATTGTGCTTATAGAAACCTATTGTAACAGATATTTAGTATCACTAACCGATGGCAAATAAACGTAATCACAAATGTGTTTAGTCGGAATTTTTAAATTAAGTATCCAAATGGCAGCCATTTAAAACTTTTTAACTAAAATATGTTAAGAAGTACTAATTTATCATACTCAATACTAATGACATAAAATATTAATTGTTCTAATTTTTTATGTTTATGACATAAGGTGCATTATTCAAGTATTTATCTACGACATTTAATCATTATCTTCAGATCTTGTGAAGTTAATAATTTGAAGTGAAGTTAATATAAAAAACTGTCTCTGTGATCTGAAATATCGTTCAGAATCATAGTATAAAATCAGTTAAATTAAAATTAATTCCTATATTTTTTATTTACATTGATTCAAATCTGCCTGACTATACAGTGTGTCCTTAAACTACTCCATATAAACTACAACAAATGTATTTGTCAGGTCAAAATAAGTCAGAAATTTCGAATAAAGTATGTTCTGTTTTGCATAGTTTATCGTATTTCTGGATGTTTATTTTCTTTACAAAAATCTTTAGATTACATTTAGGTACAAAATTTTAAATTTAGATCTGTTTTGAACAGTTTTTTAAAATATTCCAATTCAGGTTTTAAAAATGTAGCCATACTAATGTTCAAACTATTAAAACAAAGAATAGATACTGTTAGAAATGTATGAATTTTTTAATAAAAAATTATAATAACTTAATAAATAATAATTATATCAGTTAGACAGTGGCAGAATATAAAGGGCAAAGTAGAGCCTTGGCCGTTCCTATGAACCTTATTATAGAGTTCTGTATTTATCTCCGATATTTCCTCATAGTGTGTACTCATTGAAATGGTATTCTCCACCAGTTTAAAGATGTAGTTTTTTAATTGAGAAAATAATTTAAATAATATTCTTTACTAATATTTGCTTGTAGTTAAATCTGACGATATAAATTTCACATGTTTTTCTATTCTTATGAAATTGCTACGTTTAGTTAAAATTAAAATTAATCCAAATTTTTCTGATATTAAGTTATAAGATTGAATTTGAGGTTATAGCGGTGTTTGAATATGTTATTATTCAGCAATTAATCCTATTCTCATAATGTCTTTGGCATGAAAATCAGTATAAGGATTCCTCGTCTCACGCCAGGATATATTTTTTATAAAAATAAACCGTTCTACACTGCTATGGTAAAAGCACTTGCCTGAGCTTTGCAAATACAGACAAATATTTTCTCAGCTTATTCCTCACATACTGAGTGTGTGCACCCAATTTTACAATCGTACATCTCTGTTAGAGGTATTTATATTGGCATATGAGTTTATATTTTCTCAGTTATAGTCCAAGGATGATTGTACAAAGAAACAATATGAGTACCTGTTATTAAAGAAACATCTTATTTATTTATTTGCAAAGTTTTTAAATGTAAATACATTTTTATCGAACCAATTTCGATCTTAGTAAGTCATCGTGTGCTTACATGTCCTCTCTCGTAATAGAAGATGATAAACACCTACGTGCAACCCGTGAACAAGAATAGTTTATCATTAATTTTAATTTATTGAGTATTTGTTGTTCATAGTAAAAAATGAACCCTTTTTGTATAACTTTCCTATATATCTTCCCACCCCAGTTATGTATTGTTCCCTAATATTTAATTCATTTTTTGTTTCCTAAAAAATTAAAATAGCTTATAGCATTTGTGAAGGAATAATGTACAGAAGAGTAATATTTTTGGAAAATATTTGATTTTTGTATAGAATTTATTTGTTTATTTTAATGAGTATTTTCTAACAAAAGATAAACCTGACCTTGAATTGGAATAAATTCAAAATTTGTAACCATAAAAATGCAGTAAACGGTGATTGCAGTTTTATTTACACGTATATCCTCACCGCTTCGAAGTTATACAATTAATGGTTCAAAGATTTGAAACGGTTAAATTCGAAATTTAAAAATTTAGTTGATATTTTAGTTGATATCAAGGTTTTTATGGAAGCATTTTTTGGAGGATATAGCCCTTCCAATATTTACCTTTAAATTTAAGATACTTTTGTTAATACAAAAGATAATACACTGGATAATTATCTTTTATACCTCTGGATAATTCCAGAGGCCACGATTTTTAAACATTTTTTCTTACATCGGGACATAATACCTATATTATTCGAAGGAAGCTACTTTATTTGACTTACCGTACTGTGAAAATTATACGTCATTATGAAATTTAATTTAATTTTCAAAAAGTCTTGATAATTTGTAATAAGATCATTTGGAACACAGAAAATATAGATCGTAGACCTGTCACTGGAACATTGTTCACAGCACCACCAACGTAACGGTCAGGCATAAGAATCTGGTGGGACTGTAGGGAATTCTAATAAAGTAATGTTTGTTACTACTCCAGTGAAATGTTTTGCAAGTCAGTACAATTCATTCAATAAGAGATACTTACCAATAATATAATCACTAAAACAAACATGAAAGCAAAGCACGCACGCCCTAGCGAGAGAGGAATTCTGCCACACAAAAACTTCGCTGTTCTAGAGGTGGCATTTTCACTTGCTTTTTTAAAGTTAATTATTGTTACTAGTCTCGTATCTGAGAGTTTCAGCAAAGGCTAGTAATATTTTCTCCGTTGTGTGTTAAAGAAATGAAAGAACAAAGCTTACAAAGAAAACATTAGTTTAATTAACAGCATAACATATAAACATTGAAAATATAGTAAACAATTGAGAGGTCAAATTATAAAAGTAAAAATACAAACGTAAATAACAGCTGTTTCATACTTACTAAAATCAAACACTTCCCTCCCTATTAGAGAGACTACCATTGAGGTTCTTTCTGCACCCGTCCCAAACGCCGGAGTAGTTCTGTCTCCTTATAACTTCATATATTGGCAATTTTACTTTTTGGCGAGGAAACACTCTAACTGAGGAAGATAGGCTATACTCTCTTGGTTTTGATATTCTTTATCTGATAGACTGTTACTAATATATTTTATCGCGTGATCCATATTAATACTAACAGTGTCAAACTCTCAAAGAGAACATGCTTTCTGATCTTCCTGTTATGGTTTTGATTGAGCTACAGGTTGTAAATATTTACAATTGGCAATTGACAATGACTGCATGTCTAGAGTGCTTTCCCGTTTTCATATTATTTTATACCTATTTAAAGTAGCCCTATGAACATTATAGACTATACCTTGCTGAAACAGCCTTAATTGGTTTTGAGGTTCATCTTCCAGCCCCCTCTCAGTATTTACTTTGTATATCAATTGACCAGAAATGCCTATGTTAACTCCTTTTCCCCACCAGTGTATTATCTCTTGCTGTCAGTCACCTTCCCTTTAATACATATAAACAATCCTGGATGTTTTCAGAAGCCAAAATTCTTTTCGCCTTTTCAACAAAAGTTTATTTTCATTTATTTCAACAAAACAATAAACATTTAGATTGTTCTATAATCCCCAAAAAAATTCCATTCCTACTAACTACTCAAGCATCCATTGCAATATTAAAAATATTTTGTTATTTTAAAAACCCTTTCTATGCTATTATAAAGTTCATTAACAAGTGCAAATTGATTATTTATTTTTTAAATTTAGAACGAGGTGCAATACTTCTGTATTTAAAGTGGAAGTTGCTGATATTAACCTCTACATAGTCAAAATACAATTACAATACACCAAGTAACAAAGCTGTTACAAGCCGACAATGTGGTGTAATAGCCTTTAACTAAAGCGATTGAAGGAGCTGACAAGTAAGCTAAGTTGAAATCAGATTACTTCTCTCGCATTCACCTGAGAACGACTAGCATTGTAGTCTAAGTTGGGTACTTAGATTGAAAGTTTTGTCGTGAAAACTAAGTGGCCTCGCATTACCAAGACATGTTTCTTGAGAAACATGTAATAGTTATTATATGTGAATTCTATATTATTATCTTAATTTTACAAAATATTAGCTAACTTTACAGTAATGGACAAAAGACATTAGTTAAGACAAATGTGTTTCAACCAAATACAAGAATAATAAAAATATACACACAGCTTTGAACAATCTGAACGATTATGCACTATGAAGAATAATCATCAGTTACTGTATGTACAGAATATAGTTATTATTAATTTTCCAAAAGCAGGTTGCATATAATCTGTTGGACTGATTAGTTAAAATTTAACCAATATAAACTTATCAATGACCAAAGTAACAATATCATATTCAGAATGAGCTGTACAATGAAACAATATAATTGAACATCCAAAGTATGTTCAATCTCCTAAAAACGGCAAATAAATCAGGTGTGTGAGGTGTAATAAACGAGTCATTTTGAACTCTAGCAGGAAAGACAGTTTATTCTGCAGGTACCTCAGCACAATTTTCTAAGGATACTTATTCACGTTTTATTCAGTACAGTAAATAATGAATAGAACCAATTACCATATTTCTTTGTACGCACAGTATACTCTTAATTCTTCCAAAACTGGATATGCACAATTGTTATACAGGTACACTCAGCATTACCAATAAATACAGTCATTTTATAAATATAAATTTTTAGCTAGTTAAGACCAAATACTGGTGTTTTATGAAAATAAATTAATTTAGTGTTCTTTAATATCTATCATAGAAAATGCCGATATTGATTCCACCTTCCATAGTAGTTGTAACATAGTTATCTTGGTTTTGTGCAGTGACATCGTTTGGTTTCATTCTCGCTAGTCCGTCACCTTCATCCTAGTGAGTGTAACATAAATTGTGTAGTTCTCTTGGCACTCTGCAGTGACAACACTTGGGTTCATTCTCACTAGTATGTTACCTTCATCCTAGTGAGTGTGACATATGTTGTGTAGTTCTCTTGGCACTCTGCAGTGACATCACTTGGGTTCATTCTCACTAGTATGTTACCTTCATCCTAGTGAGTGTGACGTGTTGTGTAGTTCTCTTGGCACTCTGCAGTGACATCACCTGGGTTCATTCTCACTAGTATGTTACCTTCATCCTAGTGAGTGTGACATATGTTGTGTAGTTCTCTTGGCACTCTGCAGTGACATCACTTGGGTTCATTCTCACTAGTATGTTACCTTCATCCTAGTGAGTGTGACGTGTTGTGTAGTTCTCTTGGCACTCTGCAGTGACATCACCTGGGTTCATTCTCACTAGTATGTTACCTTCATCCTAGTGAGTGTGACGTGTTGTGTAGTTCTCTTGGCACTCTTCAGTGACATCACTTGGGTTCATTCTCACTAGTATGAACTGTACGAAGAGGTTGTTTGAATCAGGTATTGTTTCGTTTATTTTGACGTACAACTGTTTTTCTTTCAATTTTGGTGTATAATGTGATTAGTTCATCGTAACACTTACTGTTATTTAAGTTTTTCGTTATATATTCACATTTATGTATTACGGAGTTTTGAGTCCTAAGGAAAGGTACAAAAAGGAAGGGTAGGATATGTTAAATAGCCGGTTCGTAGTCTTCTATTTTGTAACATACAATGATGAGTCGAAATCCTGTTATACTTTCAAGGTGTGTATGTTTATTCCTAAATGAAACTTAAAAAGTTTTAACACACTTTTAAGGATTAGGAAATATGACCCCAAATTAGATGATGATACATGTCACTCAAAGGGATTTGGCTGAACTGTATCAAATTAAGGATGATCTGAATATTCGCATGTTAGACGGCAGGACATCTGGAGCAGAAGATGAAATTATGTGCAGACTAGAGTTAATCTTGTTATGTGACATGTGGTGATGGTCTCATCCCATCTCTGACGGATGTGGATAGCCTATTAAAATAACCATCTTGCCAGTTGAAAATATTTGCAACTACTCAAAATATGAACAACACATTAGCACAGACAATCAATCAACGAAAATAAATTTGGATTTAAACTAAAGTGTTCTGGCACGAACACGCACGCGCGCGCCACACACACACACACACACACACACACACACACACACACACGCACGCACGCACAAGTGAATTTCTTTATTCGAATAAAATATTCTATATTCCTTGCCAATCAGGATTTTTTATTCTTCCATACATATTGTGGTTTTAAGAAGTTTATTTTATATGTTCTCTACAAATGTTTTTGTTAGTTCTGTTAGATCAGGAATCAGTCTAGTGTCCATCTGTATCCATGAGGGTCCAGTGTGCTATCGGTCCATGTTATATTTGAATAAAATATCCCATATAATTAGACAAAAGAGACACAGACACCGCTCTAACACATGCGGGAGCATCTATGTACCTGATATAATGGCTTATTACATCTCCGAAACAAACATCATGTTCCCTAAGGCCCTCATTACTTTGACTGTTAAGTTCGATTAACAAACCCTGGGGTTCAACTGTTACTGATTTCACTATCTAAAATACGATAAAATTATTCAAATTATCGGAAAACTATTTATTTCAATCAGTTGAAAAAATACAGATAGGAGGACAAAAGTAACCAAATTAATCTAATCCATTGCCTTCCCATTGTAAGTGCCCTATTCGTATACAGAACATATTAAAAAATTTAACCACCCTCTACATCCTACGCACTTAGTGATCTTAAAAAGTATTTCAATACTTGTAATGATTTCAACACTGAACTAATAGTTGTGCCCACTCACAAAAATGGCGGGTATCTAACCTATCACTAGAAAAATTAGATGATATTTAATTTTTGTTTTACAGTTAGCGCTGAGGAAATGTGAACTTCATATGCTATCTGCTCGGAAGTAGAGATGGAAAATGAAAGGATTATTCGCGGAACAGAAAGCCACTGAAACTATGGAGAGCTCATTTCCGATATCTAGACATCCTGGGAGGAGATTTTACAGAATATTTTACAGTACGATGCTATAAAAGTCCCGTCACGTATCCAATATTGTTTCCCAAACCAAATACTATTTCTGAAGCCGCTGACAGTGTAATAATTCATGCCATATCCAACCATTGTATCTTAGGGCAGCACCGACTGTAATTTTATTTATTTTAATATGACGCAGACGTTACAACAAGTTCGTTCTATGTGGTTTAAAAAGTGTTCATCTATTAATTTATATTTTTTTGTTATGCTAAAGTGAAATATTTCTTTTATTTTTTATTTACAAATTTGAGAAAACCACCACTTAAACCTCAAGGGAACTAGATCGTACGTATTTGCACACAAATTACAATACTTATTAAACCTGATCAGTTGGCATCATATGTATTCACAGAATATTTTCTTGTATTATTAACAATTATGCTTATGTAGTAATGAAATGTATGTATTTGATGAACAAATCCTCGCACCGGTGGCTATGAAATAAACAAACGAGGTTGCATGGTAACAAACACAAACGTGACATAAACAGCTCCAATCAGCTTACGAATCAATCAAACTGTATTAAATTGCCTGTACTGCAACAGAAATGATCTATGTCTGTAAATGTGTAACGCTTAGTGCTTGTCACAGAAACACATGTGAACTTTTGCTTCCATTGTACTTCACGTATGATCAATGGTATACTTGAGATATTTTCCGCTATTTATTTAATTTTTATTCTTATTTGGTGCAACTCTTATGGGAAAATCGACTTGCAACGGGATCGCCGGTATTACCTGTTTCAGCTAACCCTTATATCTTGGGCGTTGAGAGGATAGCAAAGTTAATTTCTCTTGGTATTCATAAAATTACCATGATTATATCCCAAAAAAGAAATACCGTATAAGATAAAAAGCAATAGTAGTTTAACATTTTTTTATGTGGCGAAAACGAAGAAAGTGCAGGATTTATTACATATGGTTTACAGGAGACCCAACACGCCAATCGATAATTTGAATGCTCAACACATAATTTTTCACCATCATCAAGACCAAATTTTAGGATATTGAATAAGTTTATTGATATTTGCTGCCTACGTATTAGATAGGTATTGCTAGAATAAAGAGCAAAGTTCAATATGCAAGACTGTATAGGATATTGAATACACTACAGTATATTAAATTTGGGTAGTCTAATTTGCAAGAAATAAATAAATCCAAATAAAATTGAAGAACGTTTAAGAACGACTAATTAAGTATATAAGATAATAAAGGGCGTAATATGATGTTATTCTTAGAGGCTCAAATAATGAGGAACTCTTCGACACTACTGAAGGACTTGATTACTTTGTTTACGTCTGGAGGTTATGAAATAAAATGTATTGCCTCAACCTCCATTGTCAACCATTTCATAAATGATCCGAATACGAGTAAATCGATTACGTCTATTGTGATAAAGAAACTTTATTAGTTGGTCGTACTGTTCACTGATTGGTTTATCTTCAGCTAATGACGATATCAGACCACACATGTGTGAATATGCATTTGATTTCTACTAGATTTGATTTCCATCTGTTCACTTACAAAGGGTCTCCCAAGCCTGGTTTCCGAAAAATTTCAAATCTTCAATTGTGTTTACAATGTTTCTAAGTGATTTAGAACCCGAAATTGTTTTATGATAAACATGACAAGCATCAGCGAAAGGATGAGTAAAAACTAAATTATATTCATGTTTGAAAAATAAATGCACATTTTAGATACATGTTCGAATTGGTTGTGTTTTTATGGTCTAGTAAGGTGTTTTTTTTTTCAAAACATTTACCATATATATTATCGCTTGCATTTGTAGAATTCGTGAAAAAAATAATATTCGCAATTTTAGTGCAAGGAAATATTAAAAATACTGTATTTCACTAACACATACATTTGAAAAGATTAATATTACGCACTGATTTGGATAAATCTAACGTCCATTTCTCTGAACAGTTTGCACCTGGTGACCTAATATTAATGTCTGAAGTTCCATGTATTCAGGATGATGTCGTTACATTAGATATTACTTGTCATCGACCATTATCTCAATGAAAAAATGGGTTAAAAACATCCATTATAAATAAATAAACCGATGCAATGGAGTGTCGATGGATCCGACTGAGTGTAAGAAAATAATTATCGAACATCGGATAGACAAAGAAATGGACATGTCCAAATCTATAGACTTCTTTCTTGGAGTAAGAGGAACCTTTGTATCAAGTATTTAGAACCTTTCGATCGAGATGACAGATATCCAGACGAACGTTCAAAAACACGACGACGTCAAGATGTTTAGAAACATCACTCGGGTCATTAATACAGTAATACTTCTTTAATATTGCATCAAAATAAATATGTTACATTGTAAAGATGTTATATTTAGAAAGAAGTAGGTAATACCATTTATGAAAAATATCCAAACTGTTCATGAATTATAATATTTGTATATTGATAATGTTTTTCAAATGGTTAAAGTACTATTCAATAAACGATTTCCCTGAAAATGCTTTTAGATTTAATACAAAGCATGTTACATCTAACTGTTCGACTTTTAGATTAGTGAAAATTTACTGCTGAAGTACTTTAGTACTACACATTAAGCTGCCATTGAGAAAATCAAATTTTTAACATAAAATTAAACATAAAGAAAACTAGCGTCAAACGAATTTACGATGAGCTTCTTGAGGGATTGATTATTGATTTTTATTATTATTTTTATTATTGTTTTTTTTATTACAGTTTATTATTGGTTTCCCACTGGGGTAATGAGTTGCTACACTCATAGTACAGCTATAAGCCTTAAGAGCTATGTATGTAATAACACTGGAACTTACCTTCCTCTCTGAAATATCTAGGATATTTTCTTTACTTGGTCACCTAAGATAAGGAGAAGGCCATTTTGGTTTAGTTTCTATATTATTTTATATATCTTAAAATATTGGGGCATTTTTATGTACTTTTACACCAAATCAAAAAGAGAAAAAAATAAACACATTATAAACTTTTAAGGCGTTTCGATAGATAAGTAGATTTAAATATTGAAATCATAATTTTATTTAGTAAATTAAGTGGAAGAGGTATGATGCATCGCCGTAGTCATTGGTTCCTTAATTTTAAAGGCTCTCGAAATGAACAGCGGCTTTTAGTTACCTCAAGAAGAGGCAGCATTAGAGATGTGCCAGGCGTTCCGGAACTGGAATGGTTCCGACCGGAACGTTCCAGGCTTTGAATTAGTTCCACGAGACAGTTCATGTTCTAGGCGTTCCGTTCAACAGGTTCTTATCTACATTATCTCGGGCTGACTTCGTTCCGGAACGGTATAGTACATGCTGCGTTCCTGAACGCTTTGATAATTACATTTGAGATTCAACATATTCTACTAAGTAGGTGACTTAATTATGTATGTTGTTATATAACGCCCCTCTGCTCAACTGATTTTCATTTATTATAGATATCTTAATATACAGTACCATAAAAAAAAAATTTTAAAACCCCTAATAAAGTTACTGATAGTATTGTAATAATAGTGAACTGAATATCTTAACTAAACAAATATTTCACATCACAATAAGTGTGATAAGTAATATTTATAAAATACCCTTAAATATCCATAAAAAAACAATATTAGAAGGTAAAACATATTTAAATGTTGAGAAAGTAAACTTAAAATTTGTAAAATAAACTGATGGTTTTATGTTTCCACCACTTTAGCAATCACTTTCAAGGATTAATAACAATAGTCAATCCCAAATTATAGTAACTCTAAAATCCCTCTAAATAATCCACTAGAGCGACAGGTTGCAACATGTTGAAACTAGATCGGAACTGAAACACTTAACAGCCCAGTCTACATAGTTGTTCTACATAGCCGACTATCCGGTCCGCTAAACATAGCCGTAAAACCCATCTGTGTAAACATTGTTTTATGACAGGACAACCGTATGTTTATTTTACTTTAACCACTACTTCCAATTTGTTTACATTTATTTATAGTGTGAAGTTCCACTAAATAAACAGACAGAACCACACAACCATATATGGAACCCAGACGTACAGATAACATCGAAACCGCACATAAACATACAACAAAACAGACAAAATTAGAAGGTAAAATAAAAGAAAACAAGCTAGATACCTATGTTATAGGTTTTTTTTGTATCTTGTTTTATTGTCGATAAAAACAAGATACTTAGTTATGTTTTATCGTTGTTTTCTTGTGGTTTGTATGTTCTGTTTTGTATAGAGGGTGTGGTTAAGATAAAATATGACACTATTCTTGTATTTTCTGTGCAAATATGAATAAAGATGATTGATTGATTGAAAGCATACAGTAAGCTTGAAAGTAACAACACTTATAATTCCAACTTTTTCTGCAACTGTTGTTGAGCACTGAGTAAGAAAATATCCAAATACGAAAATTATAACTGTTAGTAAATATATACTTTTAACTATACTAACAATTAGATATAAAAGACAAAGTTAATATCTAACTTTTGCGTAATTATGATTAATGAGTAGATTGCATTAAAATATAAATAGAGTTTTTTGTATCTGAATTAACTATATAAATTTCGAGGAAAGTAGGAACCTAAGTATTGCATCATGTAAAATGTTAATAGTAATTGTTAGTGAATATATTTACTAATTCATGTAAAGCTCATGTGTGTCTTGAAACTGTTTAACAGATCACTTTGGATTATATACAAGTTACCCACTCAAATTAAATTTTATTAGTAGAACTTTCATGAATAGTACAGATGTAGTCATGTCTTATACTCTGATTCCTCGTTTTCTCTGACCCTGAAAGTAAGCTGCAACTGAAAATGCAAACATGATTATACAGTTTAAAACATTAAAGTAGAAAAATGATAACTACAAAAAGTGATTACGTCACTTAATTATATAGTTGTGTCGGATATAACAAGTATAGACGTTAGTGTTTGTAAACCGTAACAAATAATTTCGAATTATATACAAGTAACCCACTGAAGCGTAAGATACTTCCTCGCTTTTTCCTGTTGCAACTGTCATATTCCGATATTTCGACACGCTCGAATATTTTATCGTTATCACCAAGAGAAGCTGTGCTTGTAAACTTCATACTACAATAAAACTAGACAGATACTGGTGAAAGGCTTGTTAGTATTATTCATATGTTGACTTAAATTTTTAAACAGAATATAATTGTAAAATATAATCCTTTATTTAAACAAACTTTTCGACGATGAAGATTATTTGAGGCTCTGGTATGATTTGTTTATTTCAACCTAGTTTGTAATTATTTGCTAGGTTAGTTATTTACCTGAAGAATAGATCAGATAGCACATCTACGAAACGTAGTGTTACTGATTTTTATCAGTGAACGATAGCAAATTTCCAGAAAAATCCTGTTTTCTTTACAGTTCTGGCCATCCATCGTCACAAACAAACTTCGAACTTTCGACGATGATACACATATGGTTATGCATGATCAACGAACTAATTCGTTGTGCATGATGGTTGCGAAAATGCAAGGTTTTTCTAAATATATGTCTAAAGAGACTAAAGAGTCAGCAATGCTCATTTCAACCTATGCAAGCAAGTCTAAAGGCATAATTAAAGACGATCGATTAAGTCTTGCTTTTAGTATCTATCTCATCATATTTGTTTACAAATAATAAATGTTTTTAACAAATATGTATTAGTTCTTGAAACTTTGCCAGCATCACACGTGATTCGGTTTAATTTGATAAATGACTTGTGCAACTTGGTTTAACTCGAGTCTGGGATAGCGAGATAGTTTGTGTGAGTATCTGTGAGTAGAAGTATTATTTACGGAAATGTATTTATTGTAAAATTTATATGGAACTTAAAGCAAAGTATAAGATAAACATAAAGCACGAACATATACCGAAATAAAACTAGATACAACCGAAATACATTACGTACCGAACATCCTGCATTACTATCCTTTTCCTAAGGTTATTTTCTATTTCATTATCAAAATTGGTATTGCAAATGCATGATGCTTCAAATTAAAGCAATTTTTAACTAAAAATGTAAGAGTATACCAGACAAGAGTTATGTACACGGACTTTCGCTAAAGGTAGGAAATAAGGAATATCCCATGAAGGTAAACTAACAATTATAGAAATTTATTATCAAACTTGGTCATGTAGTTTCATGCAAAATTTAAAATTGACAACAAAATTTATTCCCGAGGCATCCTAGGGACAGACAGACAAACAAGACAATTTATAGGCTTCGCTTATGCTCAGCCAATTGGTCAACTCACTTCTTTATATGCTATGGTAGTTAAATTTCTTAAAAATATAATTTGTATATTCAACTGTAATAAAAACCTGTAATCTACTGGGATTATAATAGCTTTATTTGGAATTTACAGTAAATAATATTTTATTACTTTAAACACATCTAAGCTATTTATTTTTTAGCTGCTCAGTTTTTTGGCTTCGGTTCCTTCAACACATTGTTACTTAAAGCTCCGTAGAAAAAGTCAAGTGGAGTCAGGTCTGGGAAATGAGGAGACGCTGTGAGGATGAAGAGGGCCTTGTTTAAATCCAGTCTAACACTAATACACTTTTCTTTGAAGAAAATGTTCAATTTCAAACCTGTAGCAATATTTACAGCAATATAACAACACAGTACGTTACTGTATAATATGTAATATTAACATCATGACATTTATATTCTAATTCTTTATCTCTGTAAATTCAACTGTCAACTCAGTATCATTCGAGCTAACTTCACTCTGAAACATCATTTAATTTATAGAGCCAAATTTATGCCTTCTCCGATTTTGGCGTAGTTTCTTATTGTCTTTAAAGGTGAACATTCAATTGTGAACTCTGTATTGAGTAATCTCCCTCAAGTGCCATTGAATGTGTTCAAACGGCAATATAGTTGAATACTATAACTGTGTGATTGTGACACTCTAATCCTAATTATAATCCATGTCAAACATTACTTCGGTAGCGATACTTTGAATAAGTTTGCTACTCAGTAGCAACCAGTAAAATATTTCAAGAATGAAGCTATTCGAATTTGTGTAAATATTTTACCTCCACTGTTTAACTTAGAAAAAAATTAATTCAAGAAACTTTCAACAACTTACCTACTTATATTTTATATTCTTTTAGATTTTAAGTTGAGATAATTTTTAAGGGAAGGGAAGTTAGCCTAATTATTACTCATTTTACAGTGAAATTGAAAAATATCTTAGAATCTGAGATCATTTTTAAAAAGCCGTTACTATTTTTATTTTCTATACATTGCAAGATTTCCAGAAAGTTGTTCAAGTGTACTGATTGCATCCGAACCAATTTTGAATCTTAAACTTTGTATTTCAAAACAAGTTACACATACACATACAAGTTACATACAGTCTGCCTATCTTGTGACTGAACCGGCATGGATAAACAATGAATGATTCTCATAGTATAAATGTATCAAACAGTAACATTTTTGTGTTAAAACTATGAACTGCTATTCTAATACGCTAGTGTTACGTATTTTTAGACAATATTACATATAATAAATAAATAAATGTATATGTACCGTATTATAATTCGTGGGGACTCTGAAAGATGTGAGCGTATATTTTGAATACAGAGGTAGATTTAAGTAGCAAGGTAAAGAGTGGTTATTTATTTAACATTATGTTACAGTCAAAGTACGGTAAACCTTTCCTACGTGGGAGGGTCGTCCTGGGTTATTGTTTGTAAAGCGTGGGAGGGTAAGTTCACTGACCAAACTTTCACATTTATTCTTTAAAGATCATAAAAAAACTATAAAATTGTGTAATACACACTAAAAACATAAATGTTTGTTGTATATAGAGGTTGTATCTCTTAAGGTTCTCAACAAATTTACCCAAACTATGAAAATTTTTAAATTTTAGTCTAGTGAAAAAAATCTATTTACCTCCTCAAACAAAGAGCAGTAAAAAGAAAGTTTAGACAAGACAGAACAAGCACACGTGCAGAAATAAAGTACTGACTGTAGTCAGTTGGTTTAAACTTTTTTCATTACTAGTGTCTATAAAGTTTGTAACAACCAACTCGAGAGCTTAAGTTAGAAGGAATTTTAAACCAACCTAAGGAAATCAGATTGCAATTTTTCTAAATGCAAATATAATGTACTACTGTACAAGTGTAATCGTAACTGTATGTTGTTAATAAAATCCTTAGTAATATTAAAATGAACTATTCTCTAGTAGGTTGGGTAGATGTCCGATTTCAAATATTCTTGGTATACAACATTACTAGAGAATATAATTTAAACTAATATTCAGGCTCCTAAAGAAAGTAGTGAGAGCCATTTTTAAAAAGTCGCAGCGTACGTCAGGAAAACCTAAAAAAAACTAAATTCTAACCTATCATATTGCACATATTGTTAAATGTGTCCACAATAACATGATCTTGTTCAAACCAGGCCTACCAAAACACAATTACATAATATAAGTCTTCCAAACAAAGGCATATAAAGTTATATTAGATCTGTTGGATTAATTAGGCTATGTGTTTTATTGTGTTACATGTTCAAATCTCTTATGAACATTCTGGAGTTTATTTACAAATTTATTTATTTATGCTATTTTCTCGTCACAATCATAGTTAACAATAAGACCAAAATTAAAAAATCCCTAAAGATCATCAAAATTCCATAGAATAAAATGCACAATAATCTGACTATGTTCGCCATATAGAAATGCTCAATTTAAAGTCCATAGCCCAGTTCACTTTCGAGATTTCGAGGGAAGAAACAGACAGACAGAAAACACAAATGAAAGGTTTCCAGCCCCACGAGTGATAGGCTTTGATTACTCTTCATTCAAACGAGCCAAAAATCATGGAATTTAATGCTATTAAATTTCTGCAAGAAATTAAATCTCTAACTTAGTAGTTTTAATAATAAACATATCGTTTAAGGTCTTTCACAAACTTTTTATATATAAGAAAGCTGCCTTTAATTTTGGGTCGATCATTATCAATATTATAGACAAGTTACAAAAGTGGGCCAGCCTAAATATGGACAGGGACTGTGTATAAATTCCTCCGGACATACCCCCTAGAGTGACCGACCCACACAATTCATCTCGGGGGTAACTCGACTATTCATGTCCTACTCAAACATTTCATATAACGGCTTTCAGTCATATGAAATTTTAAGAAAAACGTTTTAATGATAAATGTTTGGCACATGAGGTTTCAACTAAATATTCGCATTAGGTTTAAACAGAGACACTATTAATCACAGTTGTTAACTTAAGGCAACTTACTAATTTTTAACACTTACTACTATAAACAATTTTAATTAAATTTTTCAATTTACGCATGCCTCTGAAACCTTAATGAGTCAACCGAGCGTGCGAGCTAATTTAATTTTTAAAAAGTACGAGTAGCCCAGGTAGGAGTATGCCACACCAAGGGTTGCGAATCAGGCTTCTCTAAGGTCGAATGGAAATCTTAATAGCATAGCTCACTTCATTCTCGAGGAGTTAGGTAGGCAGCCATACAACCACCATAAAGTATAGAAATGTTTACATCACCCCGGCAGACAGAAAAATAAATTGTGTTGGCCTAATAAGTGATAGGCTTCAATGAAGCTCAGCCAAAGTCCGTTGTTAGTTATAAACCATCATAAAACGTATTCTACTGTATGTAGTATAGAAGTTTTATACACAAATTTAAAGACTGCAGAAAGTCTTTATGGATATATTTTACTATATGATACATTCAAATGCTGTGTTTTGAATAAGGTTTCATAGCAGTGCTAAACAATAAAAGTTGTGGTGAGGAAGAGATATTGCTATAACGCAAAACTATGTTGAATAAAATCTTGGCTTCTGTCACTCATTGGCTGATAACATAAATTTATCATATTTTAAAATCCCATATAATTGCACTCATCTTCTTTAGGAATGTCTTTATTCTGCAATTTCCATTGTTGCCAATAAAGACCAATGTACAAATATTAGCTAACATTTAGCCAAATCCCGCAGAGCGACCTGCACCATCATAGAACTCGGGTTGCAATTATATAAATATTACCAGTAGCTTCAATAAAAATTGGAAGCCTATAGGTCAGATCGCTTTTGAGAAATCGTGCAAGTGATTGACAGAGATTTTTCCAAACCTAAGAGGGAAACCTTCGCTAACACTCAGCAAATAATAGGTTTGGAATAGTGTAATTTTTATCAATCACATAATACGGTAATAAATTTCATAAAATACGTATTTACTGTTTTGGCCAACATAATAACTAGTCCTCAGAAAATTGTGAAGTAAGCTACAGAATAAAACAGTCGTCCTGTTAAAAGCTCAGCAGGACTTGTTGTATCTCACGCACCTGATTTATTTACCCTGTTACGTTGTTGAACAAACTTGAAAAGGAAGGAAACTTTTATTGTACACTTTGTTTTATTGTTTCTTTGTAAACAACATTCTAAATAGTTACTGGTTAAATGTAATAAAAAAATGGGCTGTGATAAAATTAAAAAAGGTTAACCATTTACGGTACAATGAGTACACTCCTTATACGATTATATTTTACAGTGGATCTTCAAAAAGTCTTACGTAGCTGGATAAAGTTATAAAAGTATGTTTATGTTTATTTTAAGTAATATCTATACCAATTCTCGATATATGGTATGAAATTTTGATCAATTTTAGGGAGAATTCATACAAAAAATACCTATCGAAATCGCCCTCAAGATGGAATTTGGGGGAGAATTTTTGAAACTTTTTTCCGATCATGACTCATATAGTCCAAAACACTATATATATATATTCAATTAAAACAGAGAAAAGTCTCTATTTTTCGTCTAAACAAGAGATTTTCAAGAGATATATAAATATTTAGTCCAAGAAAGGCCTGTATATATTTTGGGATCATATATCAAATGTCAAGTTGTGGTTAGGCTTTTTTTATCTCTATCATACGAATTTTTTAAGATGTAATTTTCCACATCCTTAACCGATTTCCATAATTATAAATATAAAAAAAATTGAAAATACGAGTGATACTGCTTTGAAGCTCCGTGGACAAAATTTGTTTGATCGAAACAACTACCTTTTAAAATTACGCAGATGAATCTTCATATTATACTACAGATCGATCACAAGAAACTCATGAAAAAATAACAGTCAACTGTTTTTGTTCTTATACAAGTGGTTTACGTACCAGATCAGATCAATTGCATTCAAAAGCTTTGAAGATGAAATACCCTTTCTCTGTTAACTGAACCCTTTGTGGTATATTCTAACTCTTTAACTTCCTGTAATGTCATGATTGGCAAGAAATTGAAATGTAGTCTCCCTTTCTTTTGAGTAAATCTCCACTTACAATAAATAGATTGGCCAGTTGTAAATTGAAAATTTAGTACCTTACGAACAGAATTTAATGGTAATGGAATAACTAATATACAAAATTGTTGTTCAAAACCTTCCAATTAATGTTGAGAATGACATAAAATTTAATCTTGGGTATACATCAAATTTTTCTATCTTATTTTGAGTATAAAAAATGATTTGGATGAAGAAGTATTATTTCTTAGCAAAAAATGCTAAAATAAAGCTAAACCTTGGAGGTGTTTTTCTCGTGTAGCCAAATATAAGTGCATTGTAACATTATAATTTATTTGTATTTTCCTATGGAGCTATAAAGGAGCTAAAATTATTGATTTGCAAAGAATTACGAACATCGTAATATTTATACACACTAAAAACACACACACACAAACACACGCGCGCGCACATATATATATATATATATATATTCCTATATATATATATATATATATATATATATATATATATATATTCCTTATTAAACGAAGGTAGGATTGTGAAGGAAATGAGATTCTTCCGTACATTTGCCACTGTTCACTAACACAGTAAATCAGTAACGCTATGTTTTGAGATATGCAATCTGATATCTTTATCAAGTGATTAAGATAACTTTACTAACATTTCACATAACTGCAATGTATGCATAAATAAAAAAAAAAATCATTAAGAAATATTTATTAGGATTAAAATTATTATTTGCTTTGTACTGAACTTTGTTCGCAGTATTTGGTTAGAAGCTGGTTTATTTTAAAATTTAGTGCTATTCCCTTTAAAGTAAGTATTCAAATGTAATTTTAATATTAGGATATTGCCTACCAGCGCTCAAAGGTACTGATTTGTGCCTTCAATGTCTCATTGGAAGTAAAAAAAGAATTATTATATTTATGTTACTTTTACATGATTATATATTTTTGTATTTTACATGTACACTTAGCACATTTTTGTGGAATGTTTCTCATAATAAATACTCCTCAGTTGTTACTGTATCAGTATAATCATATTACATCTATGAAATAATAGGTTATCAATTTTAACCGCTCGCATTTGGTGGGTACCCACGTGTTTTCATTGTTATACAAATGCTAGAGCAGATCACGTGATCATTGCTCGGATTTAGGTGCTGTGCGCTATTGTTCATTGATAGCTATTAGCTATGGGGCTAAAATGGGATTAAACGTAAAAAGTTTGTATTTGACAAATTGCCTACATAAATTTGTATTGTTAGAAATTATCTTTACTATTAAAACATATATGTGAAGTAATAAATTAACCGAACTGTATGATAAGTGAATATTTTAGCATTTATAGCGTCATTCTGGACAAATAAAACATTAAGTACGGTCTAAAATCATACGGTTTGCAAAATACAAGTATCGTATTCTCAGCAATAGCAGATATTGAATAATAACGATTTTCATATATGCCAGGATTGTTTAAATGCTCTTATAATAATATTTGTAGCTTACGATTATATTAGTAATCATGGATTAATCAGCACGTGTTAAAACTAAGTAATATTCGTATTTTAATATTATAATAATACTCATGTATTAATTAAATTTACACTACATTATTATTTACTCTATTAATACTAATGTGTTTCAATTTTAATATTATTAGGCAATTTAATTCTTGTATGTAGGGGTAATTAATTAAAAGGTTAAGTTTTACCAAATGACTATACAGATATTAATACATCTATAACTGTTTATGTAAAAGTTAGAACTAATTAATATTAATATATTAATATTTATGTATTAATATGCGTACATTAAAACTAATTTCTACAAATGAGAATACTCGTACGTCAAGCCTATATTAGTAGAAGTAAATATATTTATAAATATATTTGTAATAAATACTCATCACTAGAACCGGTTATATCCAACATAGGCGTACCCAATTCGCGCTAGCCGTATAGTAATGATAAAGAGTTCATTTTTTTAAACTCGGGGAAAAATAAAAATACACATATTTAAAAACACAGCTAACATACAAACAGCGTATATGTTATTTAAATGTTTTTTTGTTAATAAATGTTTTGAAATTGATTTACGTGTACAGTAACTGTATGAAATTTATATTTTTTACGTTCTTAGATGTACGAATCCCTTGAAAAAATAAATATAAATATAGTTATAAATAGTTAATGTGTTTTTGTAACATCCTTTAACCACCTTTAGAAAGTTTACTATACAAGTAGCAGTACAGTTTGTAAATACATTTTAATATTAAAATGTATTGTAAATGTATCTCTTCAATTTAATAAACTCTTCAAAACTTATTAAGTTCATCACTACTGTTAGCAGTTTATTAGCTTTTAAGCAAATGCATGTTTAACCTTTACGCATTTTTAAGGTTCGTAATTAATGGATATTAGTTGATAAGCTTTATTTGTGGTTGTAAAGGAGATAATGCTATCATTACAACTGATCCGTAAACATACTTTTACCTTACAAAGCTATCAACTTTAGTATTATGGCAAAGATTTCAAACGAATCACCTAACTCTGGCCACAGTTGGGGTTATTCTGATGTGAACGCGAGTCAAGTAATCTAGTTAAACTTAGGCTCTTGGACAGATTTTTTACTGTCATCCACGATATTACATTACTTTTTGTGGTTGCTTCTCACAACTCATAGTCTATTTTAATTTTGTACATGATTAAAGCACTGTGAAATATGGCTTGGTAATACTGCAATGCTTAATTTTTTTTCTCATGAGGTAAATCTAAACTTTATACAACCCAAATAATTTTTGTAATATTTTTCAGTGAACTGAAATTATACTTTAATCATCAATCTCTTAATGCCAAATTCGAACTGATATCAATTACTTACATTAAGCGGCTAGGAATTAAACTTATACGATTTGTTTGATAGAATACACAACAAAATTATATATATATATATATTAATTTTAATTATAGATGAGAGAATTAATATAAATTCATACCTTTTTCACATCGTGTATTTCTATGTTTTCAGTATCAATAGCACCTAGGAGAGTATACTTCTTGCCACTGGAATCTAGCTGGGTGTAACAAGAAACTTCTGGGCAACTCTATGGATACCCAAGAGTGCCACATCACTAACCGCACATTCTTAAAGATCGGAGTAAAAGAAGGGATATATGACGAATGCGGACAGTGACGTAAGCTAACAAGTGACATTATGAGAAGAAGGGTCGCGTACCTGCCACCTGACGAGGTCTGGACTGAAGATCATTTGCGGACATCTCAAGAATGGATAAGGGCTGACCGAAGAGGATGGCTCTTCACTAATGACACGTGAACGATCCGCTAAGCTCATACCATTTTATATAAAAAATGTTTCATAAAACCCTGGCTAATTTCTGAAATACATAGTAACAAAATGTAACTAATAGTGTTTGATTTCTCTAAAAACTTATAATGCTTGCAATCGGAATATTTTACTTTCTAAAATAAATGTTCAAAGCAAAAGGTTGCTATTTATATTTTGCAAGAAGCACTTCAGTTCATTTTAAAAGTTTAAACACAGTACAAACTACTTATCATTCTGGTACATTCCCTAGGTTTCCTTATTGACGATACAATCATAGTGATGTATAGAAGGAACGCAATTAAAACGTTTGATAGCTGAGGTGGGATTAATTTTTCCCTCAATCTTTATTGATATTATATGATCATATATATGTGTATATATAATGTTATGTATACTCCAAATACTAAGTTTTGTAATTTATTCGCTAAATATGGAGGATTATTTACAAACGAAATGCTTTTATTTATTATTATAATTATAATTGTTTCCTATTTTGTAAAGTTTAAAATGCAATTATAATGTTTATAAAGTTATAACAATTACCTACTAATGTTGTAAATATTTGCAGTGGTGTTTTGTACCCTAACAGTGTTGTATTAGAATAAAAATAATTACATTTTATAAACTTTACTGTAGACATTACAGTCCATGATAATTTTAAAAATAAACGGTAATTGTTTTATTATTATTAATAACTAACATATTTATTTTCAGCATTACATTTCAGTACTTGGTTAAGCTATTTAACTAGCATATTATTCAGGTAATGAGCGCATTTATTTTATTTATTACGGTTCCAAATATTTTACTCCCTAATTTGATAAAAATAGAATAATGATGATGTTTAGCATTTGATAATCAAGCTCAATAGTGATTAAATAACATGCAATATAACAATATCATTTGTATATCATATAAGTTGTTTTTGTATTGAGACGAAAATAATTATTTTTTCAAGCGTACTTATTTTACTCATGGTTATTTCTAGACAGAAGATAATAATTTCCTTCAGGTAAAACCCTATATACTCTTAGAATATAAAACAGGAAACTTTATGCAGTTTTAACTATTTCACGTAGTTTGTTGTATAAAACCAAAAACAGATAAAAGGAATGGACAAAGTACCCCTTTTACAGAATAAAGTACACATTTACTACTTCATTGCACGAGTTTTCTCACGGTTTAATATTTCTCTTTTGGCCAATTATGAACTTAATATCTGCTAGCTTTCATAAAAACCTATTGTTAAGGTATGAAACCTATTTGCGAATGAACACAGAATTACAGCTAGAGTCATGTGTATGGGTAGAATTAATGATAATTATTATTATTTATCTACGACAATTCTACGTGTTTCATGCATTCATTCAAAAAAATTTGAAAGTTTTGTAATTGATTCAGTCTCGTTTGTCCTTATATTCTTTGAAGGATTTACTTATAAAGTACGCAGTGTATTGTGTGTTATCAATGAATTAGATATTTGAGATTAATATTCAGCTAAACGAGACTCTAAATTAGTTTTACTATACTTAGAGGAATAAGGTAAATATAAAAGCTATGCATAATTTATGTGGACTAATAGATCTTCTTTGTTATGTTTAGTTCATTTTCAGCTAGTTATAATATCACAGGAGAATAGAATCAGACGGAAGAGATTTTTATTTATCGATTTAGCCTTTTGTTTTACAAATAGTTTTGTATATCATTGTGTATAGGTCTATGTTTTTGTATACATTTTTTACATACATACATTTTATTTTTGAACATATTACAATAATAGGCTTATTTATTTATTCAACTGTCAACACCTTTAACAATAGTAATTACAATAAAGTATATGGCGAATATGTACAATAGAATGACAAAATTGTAACAAGCGATTGTAACATGCAATGATAGTATAAATAAATATAAATCGTTTATAGTATAAATAAATTACAAAGATAACCAAAATTACAAACAGACCTTCAAACAAACCCAAGCTAATAATAATAAATTAGGTGGAATTCCATGCTAAACATCAGACCATACAAATATTTACGACAATATTGGAATATATATAACTATTGGCATTCATATAAAAGGAAAAGATCAACAGGTTTTTTTTTAAATGAGTGATTAAAACAGCAACAATTACAATCCATTAAATATCAGAACCCCCTCACCATAATCAACATTCCAAGCTGACAGAATCAAGAACAAAAATAAAAAAGGAGTTACAAAAATGAACAAGGAATAACAATAAAAATGCTCATGTGGCATACAGTTTGAACAATTCCCTTTTAAAGGCAGGCAAACTCAGTCCAAAAAAATCCAAACCTCGTGGGAGACTGTTCACCAAACGGTGTAATCTTGGCAGTGTACTGTTGAAGGCGTACTGCGTCGAGTGATACCATCCCTCGAACAAGTCCCTCGAGCGTGACAGGCGAGAACAACGTAGGTTGACTCTACTCAACAACTCTGTTGAATCGATCTCCGCTGTAAGAACTTCCCGAAGGAAGACGATGTCAGCAACCAGTCGTCTGGACCACAGGGTAGGAAGATGAAGCTGCTGTTGGAGTTTCTAGCTTGTTTCAATTATGAATTTTTTTAAACTTTTCTTTTTTCGTTAATACACTAACACAGCAATTTTATTCCCGATTGCGGTTATTCACTATCAACTTGGTTTAACTATATTTTTAAACACTGTGATATAAAAACTCATTAAACGCATACGAGAGTATCCAAAGACTTTACAGAAGGTAACGAAGTTTTGTCACACAGACAAACTAAAATATGAACTTGGGTGTAAATATATGTGTCTGCGTATATAAATTTATTATTTACAGTCTATACTAACATACTACTTTTACTAACTACTACTAACCTACTCTTAAACATAAACACAAAATAAATTGAAACCCATTTAATATGAGCGAAATTCGACCAGTATGATTGTAATCAATTATTAATTATTATGTAAATATACACTATACGGTACATTACAGATTATAGTTCTATTATAAAATTTTCATACTGAATACTGTGTAGATGTAGTTAAAATTCACAAACATATATCTCTTAAACATAAACACAAAAGAAATTGAAACCCATTTAATATGAGCGAAATTCGGGCAGTATGATTGTAATCAATTATTAATTATTATGTAAATATACACTATACGGTACATTACAGATTATAGTTCTATTATAAAATGTTCATACTGAATACTGTGTAGATGTAGTTATAATTCACCACACTAAGTAAGCTACTTACAATACCCAGCAGAGATCACTTCTGGTTGGTTTATACCTTCCAGTTGAACCCACACATGTCCAGGAGCGGCACATCACTAACCGCAATAATATCGAGATTCTGGGGTTCATGGAACAATTCGATAGGTCTAGTCTACTGTGGGAGATGACTGTTGGAGTTGGTGGGGTTTGTTCCCTAACCTCAGAGATTCTTGCTAGCCTCAACGAGGGTGTACCACCCTCTGCCTGCATTGACTGGAGAGGCTGGTTCAGAGCTGGTCTCCCCTTCTTTGGGTAGACATGACTTTTAGATGTATTGCCCTAATTCTTCCTCATGGATCTCGATAGGAAGCGGCCCCTATTCCCTAACCTTACCCATCCTGAATTTCCTTTCACTTCGGAAGCAGCGCAAAAGTTCTTACATGACTAAGTGCAATTTATAAGCTTTCTATCCTAAAAGAACATACAAAATAAGCTACTTAAAATATTTTAAAATGATGAATATGTTTTCAACAATTCTTTTACGAATAACATTTAAAACTCGAACCCACAACATCACGTTTTGTGAAATATCATTGATTTATGACAATAAAAGGAATATGAATGGAAATAAAGAGAAATATTATTGGTGAGATGGAGTTGCAGTGTATCGAGATATCGGAATTACGTTTCACCTCGATCATTAGCGATGCGAAACGGAGAATAAATCTTTTAACAGTTCACCGGTTTGATTTTTTATATTTTCAAATTACACTGGATTTCTTATTAATGTGTGACACCATTCATCTCTATGAATATGTGTTTGTCTGAACAAATTATACGCAAATTCTCATTTGTAACAAAAGTTTTTAGTTACTCTCTCACTTCATCAACAAGCTGCCCAATTGGATAAAGAATGCCGCAGCAATCAACGCGCTAACAACTCGTTTGACTCGCTTTTCAGCGTCACAAGCATGTTTTTAATATTACCGGGTTTTTTTATATTTTAATGGGATATCATCCAATCAGGAGATCCTTTCGGTGCTGAATGTGGGATATTGGCAAAGGATGTAAGATTGAATCGTATGTTTGTACAAATATTACCTTAGTACTTGTAATGTAGATGTATTCATATACATGTAAATCATTTATCTGCAATAAAGACTTATTAATTGATGTAAGGGCACGTGTGAACTTATCAGGATAAAATCTAAATGTTATTTTCTTACTCTACTAGAACAAACCTCTATGAATACAATTGTGTTTGAATAATTCCATTTACACGTAACGTCCCTGTAAGGTATTAGCAGGTTATGACAGATTTATTTAATACAAGATTAATCACCCGCTGAATCCGCTTGGGAGTCTTAGTGGCGCCCCGCAGCAGCAAATATCCTCGTTCTGAAACCTCTGTCCTGGTTTTGGCGTGGAAAGCAAAGAAAGACTTTTTGGCAGATAAACCATCCTTTGTGTTGCCTATTATCTAATATGAAATTTTCATCCATTTTGCAATATAAAAATATTCCATTATGGTTTTACTGAAAAGTTATTTTGTTTAGTAATCTTCATTCAAAACCAATGCTCCTTAAAACATGAGTGAGATAGATAAAAGAACCAAATTAGATTTCATAATTCGTTACACATTTTCCTTTTTGATCCAAAATAAATAAACCAATCAATGTTAAACTATTAATCCTAATTATTCTCACATAAGATAGGAAAGCAATTGCTTACTACCTATATTGGCTTAACAGTACATAAGGAATAAAGGTATCATGTGGTTAAATGTGGTTATTTGCTTTGGCCTGATAACAAATAGTAAACACAAATATTGTTGTATATGCACTAGTAAAAGTAAGTTTGTGTTCAGTTTTAAAGAATTGAGTCTACGCAAGAAAAACCATCAACTATTAAACTTGAACCTTACGTTTCCCTGTTTAGTGAAATTATTATTTTATATCCGTACCACAGAAAGCAAACAGAATCTTTGTGTTACAAATATTAGTTTTGTTATTTTTTTTACTAATTACGGACAACTAGCCGAATATATATATATATATATATATATATATATTATTAATCACTGTGTTGAATAGAAGAAAAGAAAAGAACTATTTTTCACTTCTATATTTCGGGGGATTTAATACCCCCGTCTTCAGGAAGTTTTAAATAAAAATGAATACAGAACTATAATATGTAAACAAAAATTAATAAAACATAAATGTAAACACAGTGCATAACATTTGACAAAGTCCAGCTGACGTGAAATTTTTCTAATTCAATCTTGTTGGAACAGTTGATTTTTATAAAGGGTGGAATGCAACTTGTAATTTATGGCGAATTTTGAATGTTTTAAAATTATTTAAAAAGTTACCTTAAATTTAGACCAAATGGATTTTTTGTCTTCAACATAATTTGATGAGCTTGCTCCATGTGCTTTAATTTTAATCTGTTGTAGTTTTTCATCAGGGCATTGTGGTAGTTGGTGTATTCCTTTTAATTTAAAACACTCTTCAATTTTGTCTTGTTTGTGTTCTAGACAATGTCTTGCCAATGGTTTATCTTCATCTTTATGGAATATGTCAAACCTATGCCCTGTCATACGGATTCTCAAATGGTTCGATGTTTGGCCAATATATTGTTTGGAGCAAAACTTACAATTAATTTGGTATATTACATTTTTTGAATTACAGTCAATTTTGCCAATTATAGGATAGGTCATTCCGGTACTGCTGCTATTGAATTCTCTTGAAGAAGTCATAATTTTACATGTTCCACATCGTGATTTTTTACATGGATCACATCCATTTCTTGTATAGTCGATAGATTTTGGAACTAGTGTGTTAACAAGCTTGTTTTTCAAATTTGGAGGTCTTCTAAAAATTACTCGAGGTGCTTTTGAAATAAAATTTGAAGTGTCAGGGGAACTTTTAAGTAAATTAAATCCAATTTTTATAATAGAATTAATTTTGTGTAGACCAGGAAGAATTGAGTAATAAATTTAGGTTCTTTTGAATAATCATATGAATTTTTTGGACATTTCGGTTTATTAATTTGATTTTTGACAATTTTTTCGGGATAATCCAAATCTTTGAAGGTTTTACCCAATTTTTCAATGTAGTTTAAGAAATCAGATTGGCTGCTGCATAGTTTCTTTGCTCTTACTGACAAACTTTTTGGAATGGATTTTTTGACGTACATTGGGTGACAGCTGGAGAAATGTAGGTAATTCATGGTGTTAGTCTCTTTTATGTGTAATTTAGTTTGGAGAAATCCAGATTCAATAAAAACATCTAAATCTAGAAACGTGACTTTAGATTTAGAATATATCCATGAAAATTTTAAAGAAGAGAAATCTTGAAGATCATTAAGAAATTGTGTCAATGAATCGACTCCATGATCCCAGATGAAAAAAACATCGTCTATATAACGTAGCCATTTCAAAGGTATTAAGCGTTGTGTATCTAAAAATTCTTTTTCAAATAAGCCCATAAATAGACTTGCGTAAGATGGGGCCATTCTAGTTCCCATTGCAGTACCAGAAGTTTGTATATAATTTTGGTTATTGAATTTAAAATTGTTCATTGTAAGTATCATTCTGATTAACGTGATAATAAATTGTGTTGTAGGTTTAGTATTATTTGGTCGTGAATTTAAAAAATATTCTGCTGCTTTTACTCCATCTTCATGTGGGATGTTAGTGTAAAGGGAATTAACATCCACTGTTACTAAAATAGAGTCATCAGGTAATGGTTGGTTGATAGAGGAAATTTGATCGATGAAATGCAATGAATTTTTTACATATGATTGTATATATATATATATATATATATGTATATATATATATATATATATATATATATATGTATATATATATATATATATATATATATGTATATATATATATGCAAAATTTAAAATCTATAACTTATTTAGTTTGTGAAATTTTCTGCAGAAAAATATTTATTTATATAAATAAAAACAATTGTCATACAAAAAAAAGATATTGTAGCATCTTCCTGGTTGCAAAAGAGAAATTATATGAGCCTCCTGAGAAAGGTTTAAAAAACTCTCAACCAAATCTCATGGTTAGATATGCACCATCATATAACTCATTCTTGTCTTGTCAAGTTTCCTGCAAAATTAAAAGTTTACACTTTAATTTCAAGTCTATAGGCTGATTCGTTTTTTAGATACCTTATGCTGAGACAGACAGGCATCCCTCACTGTCCTTAAGTATTGATCTGGTAGGACTAGATGGTTTGATCTGGTACAACTAGATGTTTTGATCTGGTAGGACTAAATGTTTTGGTCTGGTAGGGCTAGATTATTTGAGATATGAGATAGGTAAAGGGGAACAGGGTGAAGGCATCAATTTATCACCATAATTCTTACGATTAATTTTTAAGAGTTTAAAATATAATTAAATGTTTTTCAAAACAAAGGTAAAAATGCGTTTTTTTAATTGTATACAGTTTATTTCGTGTGACTGAATGACAGTAAATACTTATGTCGGAGATAAAACAAGTTGTAAAATTATTTAAAGATAATTTAATATAAAGAAGAAATCTCGACACTGTAACCACGCCTATTCTCTGCGAGAGAAATTTAATTTACGCTTTCAAATGTATTACAAATTATTAAGAAAGGATTGCTTTATTCACTACAACATTAAAAATTTCCTCATTCTAATTTTCACTGGTAACTAACGTCCTGAGGTAGTTACTTCTACCAAGAACTCACACTCACAGCGAATATCATGATGAATTGTCATAATCTTATTACCAATTATTATTTTTTTTTGACAAAAATGTGCAATTTCTCACTAAATTAGGTATTATAACCAAAACAGCAGACCTGCAAACAACCCACGTGCTTCCATTGTAGTAGGTGTTTAAGTTCCTTATCATTTCTTTGTCTAAATATAGTTCTAGTACTTCATTGTTCGTCAATAGCTTCTATTTCTGTTTAGTTATATTGGAACTTAAAATCCTTAACAAAAATATTGGTATTGCATCATGAACAGCTCTTAAAGTTAATTGTGTATTGGTTTCATCTTCTTCCGTCTACAGCAAATATATAGTTATAGATTTGCCGATATACAAAAACATCGACACGAGACATTTGAGGTATATTTTAATATACGAGCAGTAATAGTCAGTAATTTAATTATAGTTTGTTTTTGACAATGACAGGATTGTGAAGGAAACAGTAATTTTTCTGACATTTGCAGTTGTTTAGTGGTACTAAAAATCAGTAATAAAACGCTATGTTTTTTTTCTATCTGTCTCTTTCTCAGTTTTATAATTAACCTAACACTTAATTTTTGTAAGTTCGGAAAAAAATCAGCCATTTCGCGTGTAAATTCCGTGCACACTATCTTTAAAACATGCACTTCATAACCCTTATTAATTTATTTGGTAACTACTAGTTACAAAGCACCGGTATGATTTGCTTATTTTAACCTATATTGCAGTTATATATTAGGTTAGTTATGCACCTGAGTAAAGTATGAGATTGCGAATCTCGAAACGTAGTTTATCATTGAACGATGGCAAATGTCCGGAAAATCCAGCTTCATTCAATAATCAGTAGTTTGTATATTCGATTTTAATTTCTACTTGTATTAAAGCTATGCATTATAAAGACAGTTATGTTTCTAGCGGTTGTAATTTTGTGTCCGGAAAATATTAGCAGGGCATTAAGTTTTTTTCAAAAACACAATTACCTTCTTGTACATTAATCCTCCTGCTTGCATGCTCCGGTGTTATTATCCACACTCTTTAAATTTTCTTTCATTTAATTTGGCTTACGATTTTATCAGTCTGTACATACATGTTAAAGTGTTTTTTAGAACCAGTCACAATTTTTAGAACCTATTTACTTCGTACTCTTTTCAAAAATTGTTCGGCCCCTGTTCTTAATTCTGTGATAACACGAATGTACATTTAATATGCATATAAAAAATAAGCACTCTTGTATATTTTCTTTTCTGCTGAATGGGAGTTATGTTTATTATACATTTTAAAAAGTTGGTGTTATGATATGTTTCGTGTCAAATTTCCGTTAATTGAAACTAAGATAAGAAAATTCGGTATTTATATTTTATTTAATATAACGTTTGCATTAGTTTAACTACGCGAATGTAATATATAAAGTGGATTTTAAAAGTTTATTTGATTTAGTAGAAGTTTTAGATTGAAAGTTTAGTAAATATTTCTAGCTTTTAAACTAATTAAACACTTAGTATAATGGTGTTCAATATTTAGAGGCTATCAAATACGATTATCAAAGTGTATTATTATTAGCTACCTATACGGTGTAACTGTCGGTACTCAAATATTCCTACTACTGTTGTTATGTTGTAATGTACTAATCGTCGCCACTCATTAATTTATTGCTGACAATAAAATTACATAATTGGAAAGTTATGTAATTATAACAATTGCAATCAGAAAAACTGAGTGTGTGAAAAATAATATTGAAAATAATATTTTACAATTTCATTTCTTGACATTTTACACATACTTAAAAAATTGTGTTGTATTGGCTATGGATAACTTTTGTTTTCTAAGAATATTAAGTATTCATTAATAAATAATAAAACTTAGACTTACAACTATTAAGTACTTATTACAGTAATAAACCATAGTGATTGTACAGCGATGTGTTACTTAAATCTGGACAACCCAATGAATTTCCAGGAGCAACTTTACTGTGGAGGGTGACTGTGGAAAAGATGAGTTGTTAAAAATGAGGCAGGCCCTAACACGAGGCTGTGTTGTCTCCACTGCCCACTCTGACTGGGAGAGGCTCTACCATGATCGAGATTGTGACTATGGTAGATGTAATGTGGACTATCTATGAGATGCAGCTCCTATTCAATTTTACTCATCCTGAATATCCTGTCAATCCAGAAGTAGCGCTTAGGTCATAAATACAATGAAAGGTTTCTCAGTTTCTTGCCCTATAAATAAAAAATCACTCCACATTTTTAAACAAAGCAGTAAAATTTTAACTGATCCAATAAAAAAATAACATGCTATAATTATCAATTTTGATCCAGAGTTTAATACAAAGAAAGTTGACATCAACTGTATTAATTTACAGTAGAGATTAAATTAATTCCAAAATAATTTGTTTTAATTTTTTAGGAATAATTATTACGTTAGAAATAGTAGAAAAACTTTATCCAATTAATTACAACATCTATCACTTAGAAAAGTAATATTTTTTTAATTCCTTACTTTTAAATTAAGTCGTATAAACTGTGTGCGTGCTTGAAAAAGTTGTATTGCAACAAAATACTGTAGTGACATTTAGTTTTCCTAAATGTGCCATCATTTAATAGACAAACACAAAAACTTTTACTTTTTTCCACCTGATGAGAGGTAGTAATATGGAAACTTGCTACCATTATCATCCAAGGTTGTTATGTTATGTTATCTGCCACACTAAATAAATCAAGACACTGAGTGAAGAGAACAACAAATGAGTACCATTGTGTTCGCAGCGGAGGTGAATGCTTTTTACTTTGTCGCGGCTACGGTTACATTCTCGCCCGAATTCATATTTTCTCACGAAAATATTCAGCGTTTTGGTATATATGATAGTATTTAAACTAAACGTAACGTAGCTAATTTATTGTAAAATAACTCGGTTGCACCACCGTGTTTAGAAATCGTAACCAAACCACTGCAGTGCAATCAGTTGTGTACTTGATAAGACAATGGAAATACAATATTCTCCTAGAGTGTTAATATTAGCATTATATTTTGTGTTTTGGCGTTTTTTATGTCGAAATGATGTAGACAGGTGACTAATCTTTTAGTACTTTGAATGGTTAATATTATCAATGGATAAAACTTAAATCTTGTCATTAGTTACTTATTGTATGTGTCTTTGTCCTTGGTATAAGTTGTATGCAAAAATTCCAAACAATGAAATTTATAGCTGCACAGCCACTGTTTCATCAATAAAAGGTTGCAAAATTGCAATGAAATTGTCGTAGTTATGAGCCCTCCAACTATAAATTAGCAATAAAGCTCCCCATAAAGTTCAATTGTAACAACCTTTCGTGATGTATTGCAATTGTTTACAACTGTATTATACTGTATTATAATGTTATATTTGACATGCGATTACAAGTAGTAACTGATTACTAGTAATTATACTAATTAGTATTAATATTAGTAAGTAATTAAGTTTAATCAGTATTAGTAAGTATACTAATTATTAGTATATCATTTCCTATGAAATATACTAATTTGTCTTGTGATTAGTATAGAAGTCGTTAGTTACAATACACTTCCCCCCTTACTTTGTATTATATGCTAATGATTAAAGGGATTAATCGTTATAATATAATTAATAATTTACTGACAAAAGAGTTTAAATGATATACAGTTGAAACATAAACTCTTTTCATTACACTTTCACCATTAAACGCAAACACAAGACAACGATATTCAAATTTTCAAACATAAATATTATTAGTGAAAATAAAATTTTGTAATCCATGTAGCATGAGCAAAAATATTAATAATTACTTCAGTTTTTTACTCGTTAATATTTTAAGACCATATCTTTTTAAAATGACATGGCATCTGTAAACGACAGAATAGTTAAAAAATGACCAGCAGTATCATATATAATAGCATTATAAAACAGTGTTTTGTCTCTAATATAAAATATTGCAAACAGATGAAACTAAATAAAACATTGCCACATAGAATTATAAACTGTGATTGATATATTTTAAAGACAATAAGATGATGCCTTAGTTGAAAAACAGGTCTGCCTGCTGATGCCTAAAATAGATTCAAAAATACAAGTGAAAAAAAATCATTGATCACGCCACGTCTCCGTTCAGTAACCTTATGCAAAGCCCTGCTGTTTTTTTTATATATTTATACTATGCATTAAATTATTTCTACAGTTAAACATTTGGAACATACAATTACTAAAACACTAAGATAAACGGTGACTTTACTTCTAGTTTCTCTTTCACTAATATACTCTAATGGGTATAATTAATGGTAACCTGAAATGCGACCATTAATTAACCCGAGATTGTACACGTATCCCGTACAGTATCACAAACGTAAGGCGGTTTATAAATGTCTATTTAAGCCATATTAAAAGGGATTTTCTTGACGTATAGAAAAAAAGTTTCTCGCGATAATTCAGAGCCAAACCAGCACGAAAAGGGGTAAATCCTGGGTTAGATTCTACTAATTGATCGAGGAAAAAAATCTGAAATATGGTGTTTTTTGGTCATCTTCATAATTAATTTGGGAATATCTCATCCCTGAACTGGTCACCAATGAAGACTAGATATTGAATCAGTGTACAGGTTTTCGTTCCACGAAATTTCCCCTTCAGGCTCCTCACAGACCGGTCTAATTACTCTAAACGTTTACCCAATTAGGACCACTCAAAAGATAATCACACTTCTGTGTTTCTAATCAACAACGATATTGCGTCTTGAGATTTAGGTAATTACCTAATGACCTGATTCCAGATAGTATGTGACTGTAGCAAGTATTTTACGGAAATAAGTCTCTGACATTTTAACTCTTACACTTACAATTAAAATACGTTCCTTAACACATTAGCTTTCGAGATTCACAATGTCTACTATCACATCTCATAATTATATACTCTTTAATAGCGAACGTTACACTAGATATGGTACAGAATGATTATTATAATTTTCCCACAGTTACTGGTATTTATAGCTCTTTGTTACAATAATGTGCAGGCTTTGCAGGAATTTATTCTATTGTTTCTAAATTGGCGGAGTAAATAGCGTAATTTCATTGTTACAACGAAAGTTCAGTTGTAAGGCAGGATTATTACTCAGTGAATGTAAGTAAAGTATCTAATTTAAACTTAGACTCTTAGACAGTTTGTTCTCTCCCATTTGCGATAAGAATAGTACACTACTGAAGTCTCTGAGAGCATTTCAATTATGCGCAGGTAACGCTGTAGCAAAGCACGTGACGTAGCCTAATGTTTTTCTATTAGCAAGACTCTTACACACTTGTCTTTTATTTGCACTTTTATTGTGTTTAAAAGTTTCAATCCAACCGCTTAGCTCCTATAGGAGTATACGTGTTAAAGGCAAGATCTTAAGATATTAAAATGATTTGAAATCAACATTGAATGACATATATTATCGGTTTTTTATTTATTATACCCATTATAGAGTATATTTGTGAAAGAGAAACTGGAAGTAAATTCACCGTTTATTTAACATTTCTTATTTTCAATTTTGCAACTTAATATAAGAATGAGAACTATTTATAAAGAGATATTGAAAAATCTTAAGAATACAGTAATTTGTAAAATGTTATTGATTTAAATATTATAGTAATTCATAGTAAACAAATTGGTTAGTTTACTAATAATAATAAACGATTAAGAAATGAGGTAAACATTTAATTTTCATTCCACTTATTTTATCCTATGTCGCCAACAGATGTTCTGAAGATCTTTATTCCGCATTTTGGGGAAATAAACTGTAAGAGAGTATAGTGTAGAATATACAATGGAATTCAGAAAAAAGGAACTTTTTAGTCATATGACTATATATATTATATCGGGACAAGATGTGCTATGCACATTTACTCATATGCAACACGACGCCAACAGATGTTCTGAAGATCTTTATTCCGCATTTTGAAGAAAAAAAACTGTGAGAGAGTGTAGTGTAGAATATACAATGGAATTCAGAAAAAAGGAACTTTTAGTCATATGGTTTTGACTTTTAAAGAAATTCATGTCATGCAAGAAAGGTTTACTAGAACACGACATCATTTAAGTAAAATTCATATAACGAAAAGGAAGTTTTGTTGGAGACTGTATAATTTAAAGACTACATGACAAGTCAAACAAGCAAAAAATATATGTCTGTTTAGTGACTTGTTAATTATTACAAAAATTAATAACCCTATTTTAAAAGTTACACGTTTTACAAGTAGAAACAAATTTTACATTCTGAACATATAAATTATCAATATAATAAGCTTAAAAATAATTTATTCAAATTTTGAGGACGGCAGAGAAATTGCGTAAAACACTACAATACCTAGCAAATAGGCTTTTTAGATCATATGTCAATTGATTCATTGCATGTAATTGTGCACGGTACTAAATCAATTTCGCGGCCAGCCAACCAATAACCACTACATGGTCGGCACAAAGGTGTATCAGTCTGTCTATGACAGGTCCATTCTACTTCTTCCATTCCAATACAATAAAAGTTGATTGTTCTTTTTAAGCATACTGAGATAAAGGAATGATATTATAGTTATATAGTCTCAGTTCTAAAAGTTCTAGTTCAACATATGATTGCAAATATTTAAGTCTCTGAATTAGTTAGAAAAACAATCATATGAAAATTATAGAATTTATAAGAAACTGGCTTCAGTTTTATTTATATAACTTGATGTTTTCCGAGGTTTTGCACGTAATCGAAGTTCGTAGCCTACTTAGTAAAACCAGAAAAAAACCGAAGTAACACTTAAATTTGGGTTCCCGAAAAGTGAATTGTTCATACCAGCCTAGAAATAAGGGTGTGATACCCCCTGCCGGCTTTGACTGGAGCTGACTTCCCCCTCTTCTGAGGGGACATGACTTGAGATTAGTGCCCTAAATTTTTCCACATGAATGTCGCCTTGTCAAGGTGTTATTTGAGTTAGCACTGCGAGCAGTAGTGCAGGTTCCATGGTTAATTGACAGAGACACTGGAATTATATATGTAGAAGAGGAGATCTCAATGTTTAGTTTAAGCTACATAAATAAGCTTAAAGGACTTCGAAATCAGGACTTCAAAGGAACGACTTAATGATTTAAATGATCTTTTTTTTAGTTTTTAATTTTCGTTAAGATATTTGACCGTAAATCAACTATTGTTCCTTTAATGTATCATATTTGCTTCTTGTTCATATTTATTGAATGTATTCTAAGAAATAAATATTATTTATTTAAATATATATATATATATATATTTATTTATTTATATATTTGAGTTAGGCTTATCCCGATGAAGAAAATATACTACATACGTAAGATTGATAAGCCCTCTAGAGTCAAATTTCTATTTCCGAGATATGAGGTCATCCTTTTCACATTTAATGCAACACTTCAAAATAATCGTTTCTAATAGTTATTATATTATATAATTTATTATAATTAGTCGTTAATAAAATACTGCAGTCAAAAAACCATCTAGTTCATGCACTTACAATCCACTTCCGTTGGAAGGGGATGTGTAAAAGTTTTGCTAAGTTAATTTCACCATTTAAAATAAACAATTACTATAAAATTTGTTATAAATGATTTTATAAACATCTTATAACAGTCTTATATATGTGTGTATATATGTGTTATATATTTGTTAAGAATATGTAATAGAAATCAAATGATCTTAGCCAGATCAGTTCTATGGTAATCACTTTAGACGGAAAAGTGACGGACTGACGTATATACAGTTATGTAAAATGGAAAATTTTAATAAATAACCTCGTAATACTTAGATTTAGTTTTTTTAGACGCTGATGAGTGTTAGTCTTTAGTTTTAGTGAATTTTTAGCAGTAGTTTTAAGTTAAAAGAAAATGTCGGAAACTTAGCATTTTTTGTTAGGGGTTTTTTTGTTTTATTTGGACTGATTATCGACTAACCGTTGACACGGCACCGTTTTTTAACTGCACGTTCATATATTACATGTACTTCACAAACAATTATACCACTAATATTCGTTGAGCAAATATTTATAGGATATTTTACAAGATTTGACAAGATATTTAGAACATTATTGTCAATTCATCATTCCAGAGCAATGGGGTGTCACCATTTTGAACACTCCTTTAACGCCTGTTACATAATTTACATTTCAAAGCACATGTTGATGATTGGTGTCAACTCTGAAAGTATATATATATATTATATATATATTTAATAAACGCAATACTGTTTTGACAACAGACCATACAATTACATCCTTGCAAGCGTGTAAAGAGTTAGATCCCACGCTAGTTTTTTACAATCAAATACCTGATACTATGTATCAATATGTATATATATTATATATATATATATATATATATATATATTATTTAGATAAAAGAGTTTGTTTTTTATAATATTAAATCAAATGTTAATAACAAACATGAATATTTTATATTTTACAATAAACACATATTGTGTAACATTGTTACATTAAGAATTTTTACATTCAATATTATATAAGTGCAATTCAAATAACTAAAATGTTTCACTATACCCGACATCATATTCGGTGGTAACAGTTTAACAACGACCTAATAAAAGTAAGGCACCACCCGGTCACAGTTTTTGTGACTTAATTATTGTTTGGGCTGACCTATCACCATTCTAAATTGTATTGTATTTAACTGTATTCACTAGACTTGTATTTTATTTAACTGTATTCACGAGAATTGTATTTTATATTTGCTACACGGCTTGTTCTGGTAATAGTTAACACAGGACTAAAAGAGGATTTGGAGCACACTGTAGTTCTGCTGCACCATGATTAAAGCGATCTATCATCACGCTGACACTAGTCCCTAATAATCATAGTCCTGAATTGAATTTGGTGTTGACTGTAACAATTGACTGTATTGAAAGAATGTAAGCTTTTGTTCCCGTAAAAGTGTGTCAAATGCGTTCTCCTCTTCTCTTTCTTTAGTTATATACTCGATTTAAACGTATTTTTTATTTTTATTCTCTACATGTGTGGAGTTGTAATTGCAAGTTCAACTTTGTTCTCATATTTGGCAACTTTATGTTAACCCCAATATCTATTGACCGATAAATACCGTTAAATTAACTACCAAACTACCTGCACTAACTGTAGAAAGTTTGTTACGCTTAGTAATACACGGCTTTGTGCACTCGGCACATTCAATAGTTACACACGGGATATTTTACAACCCCAGTATCTATTGACCGATCAAACACTGTTAAATTAACCACCAAACTACCTGCACTAACTGTACAAAGTTGGTTACGCCTGGTAATACACGGCTTTGTGCACTCGGCACATTCAATAGCTACATATGAGATATTATACAACCCCAGTATCTATTGACCGATCAAACACTGTTAAATTAACCACCAAACTACCTGCACTAACTGTACAAAGTTGGTTACGCCTGGTAATACACGGCTTTGTGCACTTGGCACATTCAATAGCTACACACGAGATATTTTACAACCCCAGTATCTATTGACCGATCAAACACTGTTACATTAACCACCAAACTACCTGCACTAACTGTACAAAGTTGGTTACGCCTGGTAATACACGGCTTTATGCACTCGGCACATTCAATAGCTACATATGAGATATTATACAACCCCAATATCTATTGACCGATAAAATACTGTTAATTTAACCAAAATACAACCTGCACTAACTGTGCATATTTGTTAGGGTTGGTACTATGCGGCTTTGTAATAGATTACAATTAATTTTTGCACATTGGCTATAATTTGATAGTATAGATGACGTAAATGGAGGTAATGGAATAGTATCCGATCTGTCGTAAATTAAATATTGCCCTGATTGACTAGAACTGTAATTATCTGAAAGAATCTTGTAGAAGAACACGTGTTCTATTGAACTAAAGGGAGGTAATGGAATAGTATTCGATCTGTCGTAAATTAAATATTGCCCTGACTGGCTAGAACTGTAGTTATCTGAAAGAATCTTGTAGAAGAACACGTGTTCTATTGAACTAAAGGAAGGTAATGGAATAGTATTCGATCTGTCGTAAATTAAATATTACCCTGACTGGCTAGAACTGTAGTTATCTGAAAGAACCTTGTAGAAGAACACGTGTTCTATTGAACTAAAGGGAGGTAATGGAATAGTATTCGATCTGTCGTAAATTAAATATTGCCCTGACTGGCTAGAACTGTAGTTATCTGAAAGAATCTTGTAGAAGAACACGTGTTCTATCGAACTAAAGGGAGGTAATGGAATAGTGAAATGAAGTGGTTTCTCATTACAAAAATACCAATTTAAGTCTGAGGGACGAATTTGAATAATGGCTATACAGAGTCCACTGCTATACAATGCCCCTTTTCTCCACTGTTGATTACTTTCTTTGTTAGTTATAGCTTTAGAAAATGTTTCCTACAATAACAAAAACTGTTTCATAAAAACAAATGTTATTAAAACAACATTTTTATTTTATAGCTGCCTACTCTGAAATTATTTGGTCTTCTACTTTTGGATTCTACTATATGGCTTTAATTTTAATTATTAAAATGTAAATAACTACTAAATAAATAATTAAAATTTTGCCGAATATTTTTTTATTGCATTCAGTAAAAAATAGTTTTCACTCTTCTACTCCTAAATTTTTCTCCAAAATAAAATGGTATGACATGTTGCGTGTATTTTCTGCTACTTTGCATTTGTTCACGAAGAAAAAGTGTTACCCTCCGATCCCAAGAATTCGATGTACAGACTGATATTTTACTAGTAATATTTCTGTTAACTTAGAGATATTGTTTGGTATATCGGAATGAATTTGTATTTAGGATAAATATTCTTCAATATTTATCCTGATATATATATATATATTAACCACTGATTATGTTCTCATCTACGCTTTGAGTTTTTAGCCAAAAAAGAAGAGCCTGAAGCGCCACTGTAAGAAAATTGTGCAGCTAGATCGGAAAGAAATGTAGCTATAAAGGTTATGTTATTTTATCTTATTCCAAAGAATGTCACTGATTTTTTATTTATGGTAACTTGTGAACAATTCGCCATTTTCTGTTCAAAAACCCAAATATATTTGAATGATTTTTTTGAGGATACATACTTTTTTGAAGTAAAACCTAAGATTCACATTGATGATGTTTCGTTGGTGTATAAAGGTACTTGAAAGTTGCGATGCAAAGAAAGTATAGCAATGAGAAGTAAATTTTACGTGAATGAAAATCTATTCTCCAAGTATTCTTCTATCGAAGACCAAGCGCAGGGAGACAGTATGTGTTGCAGAGATGATGGTTTTTTTGAAGGATGATTCCCGATATCTCAAAGAATGGTTCTCTGTCCAATACAGGTCGCGGCACTATCGGATGGAGGTTGTGAGCATCTGAGCCTATGGCAGGAAAATGTGAAAAGTTTTATGATGAGAATATCTTATAATTACTTCAAAACATGTTATGGATGAAAATCCTTATATTACAACTATTGGAATCCCCGACACGTCTAGTGAGATTTCAAATTGTATTGCATTTTACTAATAACTAATTACATTTATCCTATAATGATTTTATCCAGTTTTAAAGTACAAACAATGCATGCATGTTATCAGTCAATAGACAAAACGTTACTAACTTGACCTTATCTGGATCAGTAAATAAATTACTCTTATCCCAGACTTACTTAAAGTAAATTTTTAGCAATAAGTGATTATATTGTTACCAAAAACTTTTATTCGTATAGAACAATATGCTATGTTTACATTGGTAAGAATGATCCCTATAACATAGATTATATAGTAGTATACCATAAAACAATACTCGTAATTCATAAGAGATGAAAAATCAACGATGCGAGTTATTAATGCAGCAGGAAACAATGGATTTTAGCATTTCGAGCCCTCAGCATGATAAAAGTGTTGTTTTTGCATATATCTGGATGTGTATTGTATTAATACAAGGGCGTTAGTGGCATCCCGTAGGCTGTGGTTGAAGTAAAAAAATTTTTTTTTATAATTTATAGCAAAACATTATTATGAATAAACAGCATATAACATGTTTCTATACTATTTATATATTTTCATGAACGTTTTGTGAAAACGATATCAAAGCGCTAAAATTAATTATACCGTTTAATACAACAAACCAAACTAAAAATTGATATATGTTATTATATATTTAAATTTGTTCTTTTTAAAGCAACAACACGTCTAATAAAAAGGCTGATACTGAAATGTGGAATCGATAATTGACGTTGCAATTTGAAGTATTGGAAATTAGTGCCAGCCAACTATATGAAGATAGAGTATTTGGCTAAAGTAGCGACTGTCAGTCTTCTCGTTGGCATACAATAGTAAACACTAGTATGTATATTGTTATTATTATTATTATGTCCAAGGATTAGTTTTATCGAAGGTGAAGTAAAATATAATGTGTCAGTTAAAATTTGATTATAAAACAAACACTAAAATAATTTTCTAAATTATAAAGTGTTCGAAGAACTTTTTCAAATATTTATTTTCTCATGAACCTTCCTTGTAATTTTAACTAATGTTTAAGAAAGGAATGAGCGACATTGGTCTAGATGTTTTTCAGATTAACGCTTAGCAACACACTAATTTGTATTTCTAAAATAACTATAGTTTACCCATTGAGACCAACAACTTTATTTATATTGTGTTCAATTTCGCATCAAAAGCTACTAAAAGTTCGACAGTGACATACATATAACATAGTACAAAATGTGATTACTATCATTAGCTGTATTAGTAACAAACTTTGTGTATTCTAGGAGCACTTAGGCCTAACATTGTATCACAAGCATTAGCCATACCGTCGTCTCAATGTAATCAATGTAACACTTAACCTCAAACACCCATTAGAACTGGGACAATTTGCTATGTATATGGAGCTAATGTACGCTTTGAATCCTTTGTCTTAAGTCACTCACCCATTGTATCTTTGTGTTGACAAATATATATATTTGTTCCATTTATACAAACAATTGTTATTTGCTACTATATAGCATATGTAATTTTTATTATTAAATTATAAAGAAAGGCTTACAGACCAATAAAACGCTAGGACAAATACCAAATGTTTTCTTACAGTTTGGCAGGCAAATTAACAAGTCCTTAAAAGTGCAAATACATTTTTATTTATCTTCCTCATTTGTTCATACATGATTGTCTATTGCTGTATCAATATAGTAAGTAGGTTTCCTTCCTTAGATACCCCAGTTGTTATTAATGAAAATATTTTAGCTATAAATTAGAAAACCTTAGAAATTATCAAGAACACATTACTTGCCGAAGCCAATAATCAGTATCAGTGGTTAAAATATTTATCATATAAGTAAATCAGTATATTCGTATATTAAAACTACTGTTTATATGCATATTAGATTACTGAAACTTTATCTTTTATATGGTTAAAATTTTATGTAGTTAAAATAAGAAAACAACAGGCATACTTAAAATAAATTAAGGCCGGTTCGAAACAGTGTTATTATTTGCTTTAATCTACCAATAATTTTGATTCCCGATAAGTGAAGTTAAACACGCTATTATATTTATTTAATGCACATAAAAGTTATAAAATAACATTAAGTATTTATACGTTCGGCATATTTACTTGTTTAAAAAAACATAAGTATTGGATCTTACAATATTTTAGTTTCAGTATTTTTTGATACATGAATTTGTCTTGTAGTATTTAGTTTTATTTCTTTTAATTACAAGAGTTATTGTTTGACTATTGAAAGATTTTCTTAAACACGCTGTCTTCTATATGTTAACTAATAAAATAATATGTTTTTGACAACTGGTGCAAAACATTCTTCAAGTCTAAATTGCAATAAATTAAATTCATATTTAAATTATTTAAATAAAAGATATGATAAAGTAATTCAAATAACTATATTACATTATTATAATACACATGGATATATTTCATTCAATGGTGATCATTTTATTATTTGAGCAATATAGATATATTTTACAATAATACAATTCTTGACTATTGAAAGATTTTCTTAAACGTGCTGTCTTCTATATAGTAACTAATAAAATAACATGTTTTGACAACTGGTGCAAAACATTCTTCAGGTCTAAATTGCAATAAATTAAATTCATATTTCAATTATTTAAATAAAAGATATGATAAAGTAATTCAAATAACTATATTACATTATTATAACACACATGGAAATATTTCATTCAATGGTGATCATTTTATTATTTGAGTAATATAGATACAGGTATATTTTATAATAATACAATTCTTGACACTATTGAAAGATTTTCTTAAACGTGCTGTCTTCTACATGTTAACTAATAAAATAATATGTTTTTGACAACTGGTGCAAAACATTCTTCAGGTCTAAATTGCAATAAATTAAATTCATATTTAAATTATTTAAATAAAAGATATGATAAAGTAATTCAAATAACTATATTACATTATTATAATACACATGGATATATTTCATTCAATGGTGATCATTTTATTATTTTAGCAATATAGATATATTTTATAATAATACAATTCTACTCATCTATTGATTTTTTGAGTATAGCAGTCCCTGATATGACTTATTTAAAGTCTTTATACAGCTTTTAGTATAAAATTTTGAATTTTGTGGTAAATTTTTGGTCTAATTACCAACAGTATTTCTTGAATAACAGTCCTTTTTAGCATTTAATAAATTTTATCTTTAAATGATGAATTGAAGAGTATTAACGCTCTTAAGTATCCGCCAAAGATAAAACATTTCCTGTTACTGGATCAAACGTTTTTAAGTGCTGCTCATCCCTGTTAGACGAATCCTTTAAAATGATGTACATATTAACTTAGCTTCCGTTAAATATTTGTTTCCGAATTCATTCTTGACCATCCTTTGGATGTTACGAGTCACAAACTACCCTAAACAATTATTTCTTAAGTTCAGTATTGATGTATAAATTTTTAACTGTCCCAACTTTAGCTAAGAAAGAGATACTTAACCGTATAAAACAGGGACTACATTGTAAATTTGTCAAACTGTAAACTGACGCTATTTATCATAGGGCGATGAACCGTTTGAAGTCGTATTTGTGGCATTGCGTTAGTTTATTACATTTTTATGTAATATACTACTCCACTTATGCTTTTATTTGATATTTTCTTCTGACTCCTTACGATTTATCCTCCTAAAATGACAGAAAACTAATAATTTCTACAAAAAGTATATTTTAAAGTACAGTAATAAAATCCCGAGTGTTATTGCTTTGTCTGTAACCATTCAGTAAATATTACACCGTGGATGGAATTTAAGAAAACCCTGTATAATTCAATTCTTTTCTTTACTAAAACATTCACTTGGAGTGCTTGTATTCAAATTTGAGCACAAAAGAAAATTGCATACTCATAGATATACTCCTTTCCCTAACACAGTATTATTATTGTTAGTACTGAAAATAAAATCAAGTTTCATTAATTTCTTCAAGTTTTCTTGAAACAATATTTAATTACTTAAAGACACCTACATATGTTTCATAAACGTGAGATCTTTCGTTTGTTTGGAATGAGAAATTATTAAGTAAGTGCTTTACATGCTTTAGGTTTACAATTTAAAATACTTATATGTTTTGTTGAGAAAAATTTTCCTCAAAACACATTTTTCTATGTTGAAAGATCTGAGTAAAGAAAATACTGCCATATTCATCACAATGTGCTTACTATTATAAAGAAATCTTGTAAACATTTTAAACTATCATTTGGGTATTTTGAAGCAAAAAAACACTCCAAAATGGAATGTTACTCCATAATAATGCTTTAAATATACAATTTACAAAGCCAATATAAAACACAAGGATACACAACAAATTTTAATATTCAGCAATCTAAATATCTCTGGCGAATGAGGTTTCTTTTATTTCCTGTCGCCTTTTTGTCTTCCTGTGTAGTGTTATGTGGCTTACACTTCTTTCTAATATCATTAACAGATTTCCTTTCTATGTGCTCTACTTTAACCTCTGTCTTAAATTAATATTCTTCATAAGAGTTATATCATTTCCAACTTAATCAATCATAAGGGATTATTATGTCTGAACCACTGGATTTGTAAATCTACAGAAAACCGACTTCCTGGAACATATGCGTTGCTTTTTAATTTGCTTGGAACATTTTTAATTTGCCTGGAACATTTTAAATTTGCTTTTAAATGGGAGCAAATTATTCTAAACTACATACTTTTTGGAATTTGGTTTCCTAATTGTTTCTGAATTATAAGTATGTTTATATAAACTTTTTTTTTAATTTAACCAGAGGATGTTATTGTTAGATGAAGATCTTTCTGAGACTGCTGTATATCTTGGGACCAGGGATAAATTCTTTGGAAAGGAGGAAGTTAGGGGCGGGTATACAAATAGAAGCAATTATCCTGTGTACAATTACTACATAAAATGCTATTTACTTCTTAAATCATCAAATAAGATCATGTTTCAAGGTCGATGTTTCAGTTAGTAATGCAGAAAAATAGAATACACTCAGGCTTTTTGTTCTGGGTGGAGGCATGTTAAGGCGAGCATAAAATGTTGCATTGAAGAAAAGTGGTATTGTCCATAGTTGTATTAAACAAATAAAATTAACAAGCAGATTGTGGGACTTACGCGTGTTTAACAAAGTACTTTTATATATGTTATTAAAGGATGTAATTTGTGTTTAATCGATGATTTACGCTGAACCCGCGATGGCATTTGAGATAAATACGATTAAATAAGAATAAAGAGTACCTCTAAGCTTCTTTTCTGTAAATTGTTCATTTCAATTTAAAGATTTTACCTGTTAGATTACAAAGACCACCAATTCATGTATTCAGTTGATCTGTTTGACAAATTCTTTAATAAGATTAAACACGGAAATAAATAAAGCAAATACACTTTATCCTAATTCTTTATTGCTTTGGAGAATTAATTAACAGTTTTATTTTAAATATATCCGCTTAAAATTAATTTGTAATAGATCATTTTGGTTAATTCTTAATATTATTATTAGTGGTTTCTTTAAATATGATAATAATTATCTTAGGTTTTTAATTATTTCTTCACACAAATATTAAAAATCTCTTAATCAAAGGGTCTCATACAATAACAGCAAATAAAAGTTTATTTCCTTAGTTATTATTTTACTATAGATTTGTAATAAATTAAATATTAACGCTGCTTAAAGTATCTTTTTCTTTTAATATTACCCACGTAAGAAACAACTTGAAATTAGAAAGTGAAATTTGAACACTTAATGTAAATAAAAAGAGTTAAAATATGAATAGTCAAATATATAAATGCTTCCCCATTAAAATATGCCAAAAATTTAGAAATATACCAAAGAATTTGCAAAAAATATTAAAAATTAATCACATTAATGTACCGCTGTACATATTTTATAACAATTAAAATATAGTTATTGTAAGGGCTATGTAATAGTTAAATACAATAGTTTAAATTTTATTTTAATAAAACAAAAATATATACTAGACTAAGTAATAAAACATTTAATATCACAAACTTGTATATACTTTTATCATTAACACAAATTTAATCTTTAATGAAAGGTAGAAATTAATATTAATAAAAGAGATTGTAATACAATGTCATTATTTGTTATATAAGTTGGCGGATTAAATTATATTATTGTGTCAAATTAGACTAGGATATTTATTTTTTGACTTTAGTTACACTTCAAATGGACAAAGTATTTTAGCTACACGAGAAAACATCTTACGGACCATTTTTCAATAGTCGTCAATAGCATGAAACCGGTTATCAAATAATAACTTACTTATTATGTAAACTTTTGTAAGTCAATACGTACGTAACTAATACTTCTAACTATGCCACACTCTAGGTATTCTTCAAAATGAGGTAGCACATATATAAAAAGTAAATTTATAAAGTTATAAGTTATAAAAATTAAAATAAAAAAGTGAAAACAAAATGTTTTGTCACACTGTGTACTTTATTGGTGCCACGTTGGAGTGTATTGTTGTTAGCACTAGGTCGTTAGGCTCAAAGTTACAGATTTGAACGGTGTTTCCGAATCTTAACTATTCTGAGTTGTCCTTTTGACTGAGTTTATGTGTATTTCAAAGCAGTTGCCGATGCGGTCTGTACCTTTTTTTAAATGAGTTCCTGCTCACACAGGTGAACTTCATTGTTACGGTGTACTCGTTTTGAATGTAATTCTTGAATAGGGGCCACTTCTTTATCACAGATGAGTAAATCACTCCAATGGTCTTTTTATGATTTATCTTTCAGCTATTTTATTTGAGTTTGAATGTACCGACCTTGTTCTGGGAGTTATCGTCGGTGCGGCAGTACAATCCAGAGATCCCGGGCCATTTCACAGAACCAACGAGAGAAAGTTACTGAGGCTCATAAAATATCGTAACATAATGATAGATATTATAGTAAAGCTACTATATTTAAATCAATATTGATTCAATATGCGGACGATACGACTCTCTGCATCAGATCAAGTACGAAACAAGATCTTGAGATCAAAGCCTTTATTGAACTAAACGCATGCATCGAGCACTTTTCAAAGATAAATCTAAAAACTAACTATGGCAAAACTAACGTAATCAAATTTTGTCTCCGTCAACAAGAAGACGAATACAGACCAATTGTGATGGCGGGTGAAGCTATCTTAGATGAAGCCGAATCCACCAAGTTTCTGGGATGTACCTGGACAGGGGACTGACCTGAAGCGATCACATTGACAGAGTTTGCTCAAAGGTTGCCTCAGGCACTTATGTCTTACGCAATCTAGCAAAATTTCTGCTCGTTTGATGTACTGAAAACTGCCTACTTTGGCATAGTACATCCACATTTGACCTACGGTTTGAGGCTATGGGGCAGCTGTTCTAAATACAAATTTGACAGAGTATTTAGAACACAAAAGAAAGCTGTTCGAATAATTTCGAAATTAAAACCCAGAAAGTCGTGTAAAATTGCCTTCAGGGAGCTTGGATTTCTAACCTCACCCAGCCTTTATATTCTCGACGTTACCCTGTACTGCCGATTCAAATGTGAACTGGTTCAGGCAGGGACGTCCATCAGTACGAGACCAGAGGCAGGAACAATTTCAGGACAGAACAGCATAGAACGGCTATGTTCGAACACTTGCCATCTCAAATGGATGTCAAGTTAATCAATAAGCTCTCTGGAGATCTCAAACGAATTAATGAACCCAAAAAAATCAAATCTCGATTAAGACACTTTTTGTTGTCAAAGGCGTTTTACTCCGTTGATGAGTTTACGATGGGCCGCTGGGATGAAAATTAATATTTTATTTATTATTATTCTATTTATCCTTTTCTGATATCCAAAACATGCAAAATACAATATATTGTTAGGTTCACACATGAGTATGTTCCTATGATTAAGATAGGTTTTAGTTTATAGATTTTTAAATCAAAATGTTGAAATGACGCTTGCAATGCTATTTTGTAAATTTTTTTACTGCAATAAAGAATTATTATTATTATTATTATCAAACTTACATAAAAAGTCCCTTATAAGATTGTTAGACTTCCAATACTTATATTTAATGCTTAGTCCGACATGTATATTTTTTATTTTTCTTTACCTCCCCATGTATTTTGAGTAGGTCAAAAGTGGCAGTGATAAACTTGAAAACTATTTGAAAATGCTGAGTTTGGTTTGTGTAATGTTAAAATGTTATTAAATGCATACAAATAAAACTTGTATGATATCCACCACAGTTTCAATGGCCATACCTGGACTATGTTAGAAATAATTATGTATTTATATTGTGCACGTTTTGAACGTCTATAGATCCAAATTAACACAAAAACGCCAAATGTTGTGGCGGAATTACAAAAAAAAATATAAAAACAAATGAAAAGTTAATTTTTGATAACAATCAAAACCTTTTATAATCCCTGTACGCTAAGAATGGCGGCATATTAGTGAAATGTGTGACTTATAATCTATGGTTCTATAACCTGTCTCTGAGGTTAAAAATAAAATAAAGTCTTTTAAGTCCCCACAATATTTATAGATGGCCGAAAATTGTGACATAAAAAACCAACAGTAATCATCTTATATTATAACAATACCCTACAATACTGTCAAAACCAATGTAGGAAACATATTTATTTATTTAAATACTACGTGATATCCTAATAATCTGGAAGTGAATATTAAGCCATATATTTTATCAAATTTATCCTAACTTCTTACATATTTTAGTGTGTATTGTGATGATATTATAAAAAGATGTCTCTTTCATATTAATCACCTTTATTAATTGAAACATCGTGTTGTGATGTTACAAAAAGCTTAATTTTATGATGTTATAAAATATGTTATCAAACAAGAGACAAATCAACGATTGACCTAATAAGTTACCCACATATCATTAAGCTAACCACTTACATGTCAGCTAACCACTTACATATCAGCTAAAAACTTACATATTAGCTAACCACTTAAATGTCAGCTAAGCACTTACATATCAGCTAACAACTTTAAATTTGATAAGCAGATTCGATAGAACGTATGGCAAGAAATCAATCACCTTTAAGGAAATATGTAAGGAAGCTCAGATTCTTTTCGATTTCCCAATCATGAACTGTTAGAGCTGTATCACGTCCTATTCATCGCCCTTACATCACTCAAGTGGACAAAAATCGTGGCTCATTTATCTTCCACGTTTATAAAACGTTTTCTTAATCAATCCTTGTCATTATATTGGCACGCTATCCCTTGTGCTGCTGAAGTTTCATAATATGACGTTCAAATTGTTCATCTACCGGTTTCCTGAATTGTTATAAAACGACAACTAAGAAATGTAGAGATAATTTTCGGTTTTTCTGTGCTATTCCTTACAAAAATATTACCCAAAAACTAATGGGTATATATGATTGTATTAATGTATTACAAATCTATTTCAAGAATTCTTATATTTTATTTATTATCAAACATATTGTCTCATGCGTTGCTACAAACCGAGTTATAATTTTTGACATTTATTTTTTTATTCGAATCAATCTATGATGCAACACACAATAAAAACTAATTCCATTTTTAATTATTAATGTGGTTTGTAATAACTCCATAATTTTACTTTAAGAAGAAAAAGAACTTTCCCAAGATAAGAAAAACCATTTTCTATCAGAACACATCTAAAAATATTGAATCAAAACAACTAAGATAATGTATTTAACTTTTTAAATAAACACAACTTTCTTTATTGCATTTTTACATATACCATTACAAATGATGTTCACAACCTGGTTAATGTCAAGTTAGGTACATTTAATAAAAATATATGCATAAATATTTACTATAAAATATTTTGAAGTTAGGCACTTTTAAAAATGTGATCACTGACAAATATTAATGTTAATGTTACTGTCGAATGAACGGTTGCGTAATTTTTTTCTTTTTTTATTTATATGTGAATAAATATATGAAATTGTTAAATTCAGTTATTGTGTATTTAATTGAGGAAACATGCGAGGTTCTCACTATGCAAATAATTAAATGTTCACACATCACTTATCGGTTGCAAATGAGGGTGTTAATGTGTGCTCTCCTCTCAAACAGCTCTGCGGGTATTTGTGCAACACGGTTTATATAACATGCTTCTTAATTTTCTGTGCCCGTCTGTCTTATCATGGGTTAGCAGGATTACGTCTAAAGAAAATCCTTTTACTTTTAAATTTTCTTAACTTGATTTACATAAACGTAATTAACCTTGCTTTATCCATAATAAATATCTAAACATAATTCAAATGAGATAAATGTAGTTAGTGTACCTTACCTAGAAAAATAACATTAAAACATGAATTTATAATTGTGTAAAATCTATTATTTTTCTATGAGACTTTTCTTACCAATCATATTTTTTATATTTATGATCTCGCAAAAGTATTTTTTAGTATATGTGTTTTTATTTAAACTTTAATTCAGTTTGAAGGAAATTCCACGGGTACATGAGACAGTCAGGACAAAATAGGGAGCCTGCTGCTGTGTTGCCCAAATTAGCACACTCAATGAAAAGTAAGGGCACACTTGCCATAGCTTAGTCATTTTGTAATTGAAAATCAAAAACAATGTTTCAGGCGGACCCAGTAAAATAGTAACTCTCTGCGGCAATATGTCAGTTTTGACTCAATTTTCTTTCACAGACCCTCCAGAAATTAGTGATAGTTATTTTATCGCCGAATAGCGTATTTTATGTGTGAAAGTAAATATAGTATTGTACATATATTAATTTAATTTAAATAATTTTATATGATAAATATTAATAAATAAAAAACTCACTTACCATAATATAATATGTATAATAGGGGCTCGAACCCTATTATACATATATCTAATGGTGAGTAGTAACAGTATTATAGAGTTAAACGTTTTCGCGAGTTAATTTGTACTCGTCAAATATTTTTGGCACTATTTAATTTTTGGATTAAATTCTACTACCAACCAAACGTTTAAATGTTCAAACTTTTATTAATTCAAGCCAAAAACCTAGTCTTAATTATTTTTTGAACCAGATTTGAATTTATTTTCAACTGTCGACCAGGCTGACTCTAATGACTTAGACCATTAAGTGTGGGTTTGCTAACCCTCACTGAGGGTATCAAACTAAATACATCTTTGAGATGGTACATATCACGGAATAGAATCTGATCAAAAAAAAGGGGTTGAGAGGGCCAACGAATATTACAAGTTAACTTAACAAAAATTGTAATTGTTAAAATGCTTCACAGTAAAAGTTTTGAGGACAGAAAATGGAATCAATTCAATCTCATTTTCAGTAGTATTTTATCAAGTTTTTAGTGGTAAAACACATTATGCTAATTATAAACATATAAACAATTTCCGATAATAAATTATATACCTGCATAAGACTTTAACATTATTAGCTACATAACTATTCGTATAGCTATTTCTTAAGAAAACAAATAATAGTTCGCTTACTACAGGGATAATGTTTCCAATTAATGAAGGTATCAGTCAAAGCAACAATGATGATTAGGGTCGGTGTGCAACTACAGAACTGTCACCTGCAGTGTTGTGTAGCTGTGTTATGACGTCATCATATTAGTTCGTGTATTCATTACCTACATAAACATGTCATAGTTGGAGTTTCAGAAACTCTATTCAAGCGGGATTGCAATAATTCCTGAATCAATTGATGAATTGTTAAACGTTTTAGTGAAGATCTATGCAATAATGTCTATAACTAGGTTAATAGCATATTATGCGTATCTATAAAACATTGCAAAATTTAATCCTTAATTTCCCTATTAAATCAATTTTTTATGGAGGATTTTATTTTGGTTTTTCATGCCAAGAATATATAAGTGAAGAATTAAAATACAATATTTCAATAGTGTTATGGGCTTGGAATAAATATCAATACTATAATGGTCTATTTTGGGTCTAAACTCACAATGTGCACTTCTAAGGAAGTTTTATTTATTTATATACGGCAATACATCATTTCACACATGCATCATACAACTAGTCTAACCAAGAAGAAGGCTATTCAGAAAAAAAAACAATTAAAAATGTAACCTATCAACAACAGTAACTATCAGAAATGTATATAAACATCTTTGTGTTAATAACAATAACAGCAATTCTAAGGAGGCAATATCAACGAGAATTTCAATAACAGTAACAATTTGTAACTATATGTAACAACAAACAATGTAAAAGTAATAACTATTTTTTAACAATAACAACAACCAAGATAAAAAGCAATTATAGTAGTAACAACAATTATTTGTAACAATAACTAAGTGATAACAACAAGGATGACAATAACATTTTGTGTAACAAAAATAAACTAATTAACAGAACAGTATAGAGATGGCAATCTGACCTTCGGTGCATAATAACAGTGAGGCTTTTAGTTTGGGGGGGGGGGTGGAGGTAGCACAACGAGGTCATGGTTTCACTGAAACTGAAGTGATCCTTTAAAGGCGCTATCTAGCACCATTAATCGCACAGCATTTCAATGGGAGTGATGTTGGTCTTGAGACAGCCGCACGGATATCCCTAAAAATGTGCGAATCGACGGATTGAAGAAGTCCACATTAGATCTTATTTCATTGCTATTTCTCAACATCCTCAGTATCACGCTGTGATATAAGTATTTGGTAACAAGATGACCTTCAGCAAAAAGCTGAACAATGTGAACATTGCGGTACATTTAGATCTTTCATGTGTCTGGGCATTCTATCCTCCTAGCAACTGAGAAAGTACATGATTTAAATCGTATGTATTATATTTAAGTTTAATTATTAAGAAAGTATTATTCTTACCTTACGTACTGCAATCAATGACTGGACCATGGTACTCTGCAACAAATTTTTAAATGAATAGAAATTATTACTTAGGAGTCTCGTTTATAGTTTTGTCAACAAGATGGGTAGACTCAACACCATATTATAAATCTCACACTATACTATATTTATATATCAATTGAAAAATAAAGGTGATTTAAGCATACTAAAATCTTTAAAATTTTTCTAATTAATAGAAATAGTATTTCTCCGACACTTTTTAACGATTTTATAATCTTGGCATACAAGAGTTCGTATACGTACCGTCTTTTCTATGATGTTATTTCACACCGTAGACATGTGAGACATATCATTCAATGCTACTGCATGTCGAGAACTCTCTTCTACATTCCATTAAAGATCAGGAGAACGCATGTGGTCCATATCAGAATTGAAAACACATTACCTGGGGAGCTTAGCTGCTGACGCCTACAATGATGATACTTTTGGACTTATAAGCATTTATAGGGTTTAGTTAATAAGCAAAAAGGTAAACAAGATAGATATTTTGTTGTTAAATTCTACTATAATTTAAGAATTTTGTACCAATATCGATTATTGAGATATAATGATTAAGAATATAATGATGTGTATTCAAAATTTGATTTGCGAGGTTAAATAAGTGTAAGAATATTTTATTATAGTTTCGTCTTTCTACAAGAATCTACCAATAAAGAAATTAATCTATTCTCTCGTTTTTCTCTTTATGTTATGGACAGGTAAAAACGATCCCAAATAAAAGCTAGTATGAGGCTTCAGTCAATTTAAATTCCTCTTTGACTACTACTGTAACTTTTTTTAGTTAGTAACTATTTATTTAGTAATTTGTTTGACTTTAAGTTCACCTAATTATTTACCTGTAAAGGGGCATTACATAGAGATGCAATAATATACGCTTATTTACAAACATTGAAAAATACAAGAACAATAGAATTTATGTTTCCAAGAATACATAGTCTACTCATAAAAACATGAAATATAAGGGCTGTTTCTGTATTTTATAGTGCCCAATTTTTCCAGACACATTAAACATCGCCGCTCGCTGTTCCTCTTCAGAAAGGGGGTGCCGAATCCTAGATTTTTCAAAATGTCTAAAAGATGTATAACATGGATTTTTACCTCGCGTTTTTAATTCTATTAACAATGAAGAAAATAGGATTATCCGAAAGTTTTCCATCGTTCTGTGATTCAAAAAATTGGTAATACTACATTTTCATTCTGATCCCTTCCTGTTGTGATAAATAACGTAATCTAAAATTACAATCTAAGTTAAAATAAACAAATAATACCAGAACGTTGTGACACGCATAATTTAGGAATCACAATCGCCATGTTGTGTGTCAACTTCATTAACTCTAAAAGATGCACTGAATGCAATCAAAACACAACACTAATTGTTAAGCCTGAACTACTGAATACAGGTCACAATAGGTCTACATCGACGCAAACCTCCTAGGACTGACCAATATTAACACATACTTTTATATTGATATATTTTTTAACAATGATAATTGTTAACTGAAATAATATAAATCCAATAATTATACTCTAAATAAATACATTATTGATGCTGAATACTCGGATTTGCCAACTCTTTAATATATCTATCTAATTAGTAATTTTTCGAACACATTACGATTTTAGAGAGTAGTCGCATTTAATATATTGTACCATATACGTTTGCATTTTTTGCAAGCATTGCTCGAGTAAAACGTGATTTGTCCAGATAATTAAAAACTAAGACTATAATGAAATGTATTTCACCGTAAGAAGACTACGAAGGCCGGAAGAAGACACTTTTTTAAGTAGGCTTCTCGGAGCGAGCACGTACATTTTGTTTTAATCGTAGAAGCTATGAAAATTCTACTATGACGGTGTGAAATATAGTTTATCCAAACTAGAAATCCTTCTTTACACTCTAAATCCCTAAAATAAGAGCTAGTGATAAGTTTGCTCAAATTTTGAATCTATTACCAATGAACAAATAAATAATAAGTAGTAAAATAAACATGTCTTTTTCCAATTAAAAATTATTAGTGGGTTCCATCATATTAAATAAAAAGTGCATTTATTAAGATTTCCACGGAAATAGTATTCTTCAAATCCTGACCTTAAGTGTTACTGAAATGTTGGGAGCTATTTATTCAAATAATATGTAAGATTTGCAAACAAAATTTTATATTTCATTATTAATCTTATATTTGTTTCAATTTCCGACTTCAAGACACCAAAACACTGCTCTTTAAATTTAAATTCTTTAGGTATTCACAAATTTATAAGGAGATTTTTATACATCCTGATCGCGATCAATAATTTTTATGAGCGAGCATCTATGAGCGAGTATCTATTATGCCAATTACGTACCTGTTATTCAATAGACAATCGCGTGCAAAGGCGCGGGTAGCAGTATTATATACATTTTTAATGCTAAGCAATGATGCTTAGTTAAATTTAAAGTAAAACTTGAAAAATCCTCCAAAATGATAAAATAAAATACTTGAACTAGATGAATTATCAAGATGTACTAAAGCTAAGAGTAACAATAATTAATGTATAATAACTTAACTTATAATTGTATTATAATTTAAAATCTCTTAAAATTGAATAAAATCTTCGGCTCAGAACGAACATTGAAACCTTTGCGAAACATTGAAGCATTCAAAAAACAATTCACTTTAGTTTCATAGGTAAACAAAGGAGTACAGAGCTTCTGTGCATATGTCTTTAAACGGTATGAGTCACGGTAAAGTTTCTGCCTGAAGGGATAACTGTTTTAAAACTATAATTATTATATTTTTGGGTAAAAATTAAAAAAAAAAATTACACAAAAGTGTTAATATTCCAAAAGAATCTGCGGTTTTCTTGTTCCTATCTTGGTTAATCATGAGACTAATGCAAAAATCTTTGCAAACGCTCAGCCAGTTTACCACATGAACCATTATCGAACTTGTCGCCTGTGTAGAAGTGCAGCTACTTGTAAACTTTCCATCGACAGGTCGGTTCATTCTATAGATATAGTGCGGACATACAGTCATAATTGAAATATTTCCAGCCCTTCCATTTATATGATTCAATAAGGCTAACCCCATCAAAATGAAAATAAACTATGAAAACCTCGACCTATCCCATTGTTGAATCTATTTGGCATCCTCGCATAAAGCTACAAGTTGCATTAATAATGGTATTAAAGTACTTTCCCTGAGGTGTGGATATTGCAAACTGTTTGCACTTGAACAACGAACAAATTATACTGATATGAGTTAACCTCAAACTCTACAGAGTACCAGAATAATACTAGTTCTCTCTATCCACTGCATTTGTAATAATCCAATTATCTTCACGTATTAGACTTGTTTCAACCGTCTATGTAACTAATTATTGCAAACATCCCTGATCAAAAGCAATTTCCCTTTTTACTGTTTTTAAAACTTGGCGACAAACCATAGCTTTCCTTTTAACTGTGAACAATCAATTCCTCGGTCGTTGACACTTAGCTACACAGTGTAAAAAAGTGGATCAGATTGTTAGTGTAACAACGCTTGTCACACGTAGACTCCTGGACCTTGATACTGAACTTGTCACAAAAGAGTTGACATTTGTTGTATCAATATTCCCTACACCTGTTAATGACTTGTCCTCTAAAACTTTTAGATGGATATTTTAACGATTTCTTCTGCTCTTTAGACGCAAAACGTACCTTGATAAATTATATTTTCAAAATTAGTAACTACAGATCCATGTAGCTTGTTATATTATTTTATTATGTTTCTCTTTATTATGAACAAATTTCTTTACATACTTCGGAGTCTGTTATCTTCTGATTAGTATCTATAAATTATCTTTGCCAGTTATGCATACAAAAGTTATTGATTGTAATAAGTTATACATATCTAAAATGGAAAAGAACTATCCGGGAGGGAAGATGTTCTTGCCTCGTAAAAGCCTCAACGATTATATAGGTTCAATTTTTTTAAGTAACTATATATTGACCCTTACGAAAGATATATAATTTCCTAATTTTCATTACATAATTCATTACACCGTATATAAGTGTACTTTTTACTCTTGTATATATAATGAGTTTAAGGTTTATCCATCCTTCTACGTAGAAATGATATTTAAAGCATTTTTATACAAATAATTCCCATATTAATAACAAGTGTAAGGACTTTTGAACACGTACAACCTCTCTTAAATATACATAAAAAAACTGCAGAGTGGATTCTTTTCCTTACGAAGATTTGTAAAGCAACGAGACATGAGAGTTATGCTACGGGCAAGTGGGTAGTATTTTATATAATGATATTTAGACATATCACTGAATAAGTGAGTCAAACATCTGTTGCTATGGTGTATTGATGTATAACTTTGCAGTTTCATTGAGTATAGGAAGAATTTTGTTATTTTAGATACACATGAGTAACAAAATTGCATTCGAATGTGTAAAAACACAATTACACTAGTATGATGCAAATTTTTATTCTCATAAAAGCTATGTTCACAAATAAATCTGAAGTTTTAGAACAACTGAGATTGATTTATTTTCCTCATGGTTTCGAGGATAATGTTGAATTTATCCATTTATGATAAGTCAATATAGCGTTTTAAGAATTAAAAAAGATTAAATGAAGCATTTTTTATCTTACCAGGCGAAGTTAGGGGTAAAAGTTCTCTGACACAATCAACAGCCTTCAACGGTAGCTTCCGAAAAATCACCGCTGGCCGGGCAGGCGAGCCGCTTGCAAGGACAGGCCGCTGGTAGAAGTTGGCCCACATAGCGTGGTAAAATAACGTTGCTTAACTAGGTAGAATCCACGACACACCTCTACACATAGCACTTCATAAATGGGTTACCGATTCTGAAACAAACTGGATGATTAATATTTGGCGAAGACAACGACGTGACTGTATTCAGAAACCTCTACAACTAAGAAAATCTCCAGAAACCTGCAATTACAAAAAATTGACTATAAACATCGTTTCAAGGTATTTTATTTCATCCCTTAGTATGCAAAGTAGTACATGAGTTTATTTGAATGATGATCAACACTTTATATAAACAACAAATCTAAATTTACATTAAACAGAGGAATGTATTAGCTTATATTGAACACTATTTTGCCTGAAACATATAAATATAAACAAAGTATAATAAAATAACAATTGTGTGATAATTTCTAGTTGCATACGAGATATTAAACTGCCACAGAACATGTAATATATAATGTTTCTTATGAATATATTAATGTTTTTGGAATAAAATTCTTAATAATGGGCAGATTTACAAATATTATGTGTTACTTTTATGAATATACTGGTGCTATTTGGACTGGAATGTTATTACGGTTTATTAAATGTCTCTATCTGGCAACACTTTTAAATTGAATAATACCTGAAGGAGTTTCCATTCCTCCGTTCCCCTCTCTGAGTGAACTTGAAATTGCCATTTTTATTTGACGTGAAACACTTTTCTCTTATACAGAGTGAATACAATACTTTTAAAACAATATTAAAATAGTTAAATGACTGTTTCACATCTTTGGTTGATTTTGAATATTATTAATATATAAAGAAATTCTTAAAATTTTGCTCGATCAAATTTTACGATACTTTACGCAATATGTGTATAAAAATTACTAAAGGAGACAGTCAATTTGGTACCAGGCCATGTAATTTATAAGATTATATTTTTTCGTTTTATGATTTCTATAATACTTAACGTGTTATAATGAGTAGTTTTAAACCATTTTAAACATTTAAAGATTTATCTCGTATTTTGGTGAGAATATTGTAAAGATTTATATGAGAGAATATTATAAACAAATTCGGTCGTAGTGTTATGGGAGTGAGTTGGATTTTATTACAATTTATCTCATCATTCTTGGCCTCCTCCATAGATAATTTGTTAGAGATAGCTATTCCATGTTTAACATTCAATTAATACATAATCATTTCTAGCCCTTACTGTATATTACTGTTACTGTTTGAAAATAGTAGTTTTACTCAATAACCAAATCTGATTTTCCATACCCCCTCACAATGCATGTCACAATGGAACTAATGCGTTTTTTTGCAGGTGGAATATGTTCATATGTCGTCCCGAGAAGTATGTTTGACAATGCAGCGTTATTGTTTGTTTAGAATAGAATTCTGAAATATTTCCTGAAGTATGAAAATGTAATCTTAGTATTATGACACATAAATACTGTAAATTATAGGAATTCTTTTCCATGTTGAATAATATTTTATTTTCTGCAGAACTAGCATTAAGAAGGTGATATAAAATGTAGTTCACTCCCATACACCTTTATAATAAAGGTAGGAGTATGCTACGTGTGGCAAAACGTCAGGCTTCATTAAATGTTGAATCTATAATTCATTTCATTTTTAAAAAGTTCTGTGGTCATGTAGGCAGGCATACATCGTATAAGAAAATAACATTTTACATCCAAACGGTAGAAAAAAAGTAATCAGCCTACTAAGTGTATTGGGAGTTCTGCCTGATACTCTCTGCATTGCGCGTCTTTTGTTTTATTAAGTACATTAGTTTGAACACGCCTACGCCACCATACCCCCCGTCTCATTTGTGCACAATGTTTCCTATAGTTTTTCTGGATCGATATAAATATCCGTGAAAGTGGAGCACTTTTCTCCATTTATTTGGGAGGCTTTATCGTCAATCTGTTGTTGATTTACTCGTTATTTAGAGGATTTGATTATTTCTCTTATAGATCGAGAGAGATTTGACTGCCAAGATTCAGCTGTCCTCTTTTAGTAAACCTCAGGAGAATTCATCTACAACTCCTTTCTTCATTAGCTAATTTATCAGTGACTCTGATCTCCCAGGCGACTTTCGACCCATGCCTGATGCGTTAATGATGCCATGCGTATCTTCTTAAAAACACACTTTCTGATTGCCTGAAGGAATGTGCTTAAAATGTTGTTGGCATTGAAAACCAGTAAGTCAATAATTTATTTCATCAGCATCAATTCTCGCCCACCAGAAAATAACTCCGAATCGTAAAACAGGTCTGATTTGAGAAGTATATAGCCAGTATAAAAGTTTTGGCTACTTATTATACGACAGCACTGTACCTATATCTAGCGAGTCGGCTTCAATAAAAAGGGAGAACAGTAGTCCTGATCAGATTCTAGTTACAGCCAATATTATCATAGTTTCGCATCAGTTTCAGAGAACTATTGTGATCAGTAATCCGAACCAGTAGAAGAATGCCAATAGCAACTAAGTTTAGATTAGATTAACATTTTTTTATCGTAATGGAATATTTAGTGAACTTCGGTTAGAGCAGGTGACTTCTGAGTATTGTCTTACCTACAACTGAAGGGGATTGGAGAAGGTTAATATATAAATGTACGAGTACTTACTTTGATATGATAATAAATACATCTTTAAAGGCTTATCAAAAATCACAATCGTTTTGGTATTTTGAGATAGTTTATTACAGATTCTTGCCTAACCTTATTTTAGCGATGGCTGCTAAATGTAACTAAGATCGTTTCAAATATTTATCCTGCGAGATGATGAACTTCATGTACACTCTCTGGCTTTTATTGCTCTTTGATTGATGGTTGAAGTATTGTAAAGACTTTTAAACAATATTTTCAGTAATTTCTGCTTTTCCCCATTTATATTACGATTATAAACAAACTGGTTAAATTCGAATTTTGACAGAGGGTTTGATATTTGAAAAAGTTTAAATTAAAATTTCTTCAATGCAAATGTAAACTTTGCTTGTTTGAATCCCGAGTTTCAATCTTATCGCTGATAGAGTGTTAAACACCAAACTCCACCATACTGTATGATAGCAACATAGTGGCAGCGGATACATAAAATGCTGGTTGCACCCCAGCACTAGAGCTCTTATATGATACTGAATAAAGACTCTCCAAATCCGATATGGTGTGTTCAGGTTGTAAGTTGAAGTTATTTTATTGAGCGATTTTTTTATCTGTGAATAATTTAAAATTATCGTTTTCGCGATCAAATGGTGTAGGTTTGGCTGTTGCAGAGCGCGTAATTCTTTTTGAGTTTGGACCTAAATTCTCACTTGCTGAACAATTACCAAGGTCCTCCGGAGATAGCCGTATAAATTAAAGTGTCCACTCACCGAATTGACTTAAGTTAAACAGTTTATGTTGAAAATAAAAAAAACATTACACATCGCTATATAAGACGGAAAATTTATGATTGTTGCCATATTGCCTGGAATAGTTTCCACTTAAAGGCATTTTTTTTAATCCTGTAAATGTAGCTTTATATGTAAGTTTAAACATTGATCCAGTATCTAGCTAACATCATATTTCTTGTAAAATAAACAACAGGGTAAACACTGTAATAAACTATAATTACTGTAAATGACGTTAATTAAGGACTCGTCACGTTCATATAGGTGGCAATCAGTGTACAATTAAATTAACCCTTAGTAAGCCAGGTAACAAAACAGCTTAAACTGACGAGAATCTTAATGGGGTGGGTAAGTAAGGGAGATTTAACGAAATGGGAGTGCTTTTTAGATTTTCTGTTTTCAATTCACAATTCAGTTCGTATATATTGATAATGTACGTGAAACGTATAATAGCAAACTTGACATATTTTTCATTCCGTTTATTTGTTATTATAATTAGGAAAAATATCTGATAGGAGATAAATCATAGCAGTTTTGCCGCTTCGTATGGTAATTACATAACGTGAATTTAAATTTTCCTTTGCTAGTTTACTCATAAAAAATAAAATACTATGAAAAGTGTATAAAAGCATTTTATTTGTTGTCGTAATATTATAGTTTTGACCTACATGTGGTTGCCCTCCCTTCACTGTACCACAGGAACTAGGCTGGTGTCCCGTAGTTGCGCCATAGTGGTTAGCCGGCATTCTCAAAGCCTATACTAAATAGTGCTAGTCTGTTTGTTAAACACTTGCTTATAGCGTGATTCTAAATAGCGCTCCTATGAGCGTGTGAAGAGTCACTCCTCATAAATTAGTGTAGGCAAACCACCATCACAAGGAGAAAATCTGTCAAGAGAATATTCTGAGCTGCCATTGTTGGATGCAGTATAACCCGTTAGTGACATCTCCACGAATATTCAGTTGGCGATTTGTCTTATTACGCCGCTTAAGTTTATTGATGAGTTCAAGTACATTTGCGAATTCGCACGTCATTCATTGAATTTTTTTTATAAGTTTATATTTGTCAGACAGAACATGTTCATCAGCTTCTTTAAAGGTTTTTCTTGCGTCTTAATAATAGGTTGGGAGAGGAGATGCGACAATGTAAGATTCCCAAAAAAGATTAATCCTTGTAGTGATAAGAAAGGTCAACAGTCTGGACGACCAGTATCCTGGGAACAGCCTTAAAAGCCAATACTGGAACTTTTCCAACTTTTTTCACATTCTGCCTTAGTATGCAGTTTTAAAACATTTCCCTTGGGTATCGTTGTTAGTCGAATCAAATCAAATCTTAAATTGCTCGTAACGATTTCACATTGTATGGCAAACTTTATAATTCATTCTAAATTTTAAACTATCATACCACACTACAACCACGTCCAAACTTACATAATTTTTAATACATTCCAGTCTCATTCCTCCTTCGCAAATTTCAACCCACTTCCAGTGCTGGAGTCAGTCATCGAATTAGGCGGTCTAACAGTTAAACACCAGAAAAACGTCAACACTGTAGAATGCATTTGACACCAGAAAGCTCTTAAGACGAGCTTTTGACGCCTTGGGCGGTTGGCTGTTTTTCATAGAATTTGGAAATCTGTTGATGAAATGAACACCTGCCTGCGAAGGCAAGTGCTCAAAAACCCACCGTTCTGTGTCTTCCAGTACGGTAGTTATCTCTGCCTCTAGTCTCATACCCATGTATGTCACGTCCCCTGGTTAGGGCACATTTAGACAAACAGAACAAAGATGATTCTAAAATTGAGAGACTGGGCAAAGTAAAAAGTTGCAAATTTTTAAATGCTGTCCTGCACGACTCTCTGAAATTCAACTTTGCGATATTACAAATAGCTTTTTTTGCAATTGAACACCCTCAGGAAATTATTGCCTGCACAGGCGCCCCACAACATCACTCCATAGGAAAGGTAAGAGTCAATTAGCCCATAATATGCCGCAATCAATACCTGACTGAGGCAATACCCCCAACCTAGTCCTTGCCTTGTCTAGTTGTGTTCGACCTGCCTACCAGAGGGAGTACATATCATCCTCAGCCGGGAGACTACTCGTCAGCTTCTGACTGAATTCTGTTAAATTAGTACCGATATACAGAGAAATTACTAGAAACAAATGATCAGAGCAAAGGAAGCTTGATACAAGTGAAGAGAACTGTGTTTTCTAGCTCACTTTAATGGTTTTACTGATGTAACTAAGAGAAAGGGTACGGCATGCAGTGGTTAGACCTTATTCCAAAAGGGTAGGAATATATACCAATATGGTCTTTGCTCTTTAATTTGTCAAGTATAGATAATAACCTTCGTTTGAAGGGTGGAAGCAAGACTATAATTATTCTTACTAATAACCAAATAGATTTGAACTCCTGTTTTGAGCTCAAACTTTATTATTAACTGTTCGATGCTTTCTCGAGTGTGGTCTGTATCAAACAAACATTAATGGTTTCTCAACCATTCCGACAAATACTAGGGTATGTGGTTGATAGAGCTATTGCAAACTTAATTCACACTGAACCCACAAAGAGTGGATGAATAAGTTTGTCCTTCATCAATTCTCCAGGTTAGGTTAGACAATAACCACCACGGTCTAAGTCGTCGGCCTTTAGATCTCACTTCGATATAGCGTAGGTTTTAATCCTTTTAATGTCTATTGCTACCACTTCTTATCAGTACCACCCACCTTGTTCTTGTACTGAAACAACTCTCTTTACTGTTCTTATAAGATCCTTGCTCAGGTCGGTGGTCCATGAGGACGGAGAAAATAGGACTTAACAGGGATCGGCCTCTCTTTTTATCTGTATTATTGCATCTGACTTCTCTCAATGAATAGAGGCTTTTCTTATTTGGTTACGATAGGTAATTTAATGACAGGACACGGCTATTGCCTATCTGGGGAAACATAGAGCGAGCATCTCTAGAAATAATACTCACAGAGTAAGGAGGACCAAACTTCAAACCCTTTTTTGCGTTTCATAGGACTCGTGAAACTAAGGGATCATCACTAGTAGATATGGAAAGTTTAAATTTTATTTATGTTTACCTAACAGCTGTAATTATGTAAGGACATAAAATATTTCAGCATTGTTCTTAAGTGTTAAAAACTTACCAGTACTATTGAGTCTAAAATATTTATTTCATTCATATGTATTACAGCATCTATGAATATTCCGAACTAAATTTGAAGACCGTTCGAAACCATATTAGTTGTCAAATTTTGGCATTTTAAGGTATATTTTTGTAATACTTTCATTAATTTTACATTGATAAGTTATTAGTTTTTTAAGGTGAATTTAAAAGTGCGATATATTGGACCGATCCCTTTCAAAATCGCTAGGGATAAAAATCTTCGTTACAAAAATATTGCTTAGTGAGTATTTCAGAATAATAATTTTAAAATTTGAAACAATATTTTGTAATTCATTTATTTGATGAATAAATCGTTGAATCAGTGTCCGGGAGAACATATACTGGTAGCTTTAATTACAACCTCAATATCCTAGAGAGAATTTGATGCATCGTTTTTACTTTTTCACCCTGCTCATATCACTTAGTTGCTAATGGACTTTTTTATTACATTAACAGTTGTTGTTCTAATGTAAAAGGCTCTAAAAGTAAAGTTTTCACATCTTAAAATCTTCCAATATATTTTAAAAAGCGTTTAAATTATCTATGTAATATCTGACTTATTTGAACAATCTCAATACCAGTTATGGTTCAATCATATAGTCGTACAACTACAGATGGTGGTACTGAAAATGGTAACATGGTCTACAATAGACTTATTCAATGTAGTATAAACTCTATCATCTTACTTATTAAAATCAGTCATTAAAGAATTACTGCAAATAAAAACACCTCCGTTGTATGTATCAAGTGTTCATTTTGTAATCGATTTATAGTCTAGTGAAGTTCTTATTATAATATAGTATAAATTCATATAACATATACCAAAGTTTAGAATAAGGAAAACGCTCCCAAATATCGGAACCTTGAACTCACATAAGTGCACATGTGGGAGTTCACATGGAGATTGAAACGATGAAATTGCACCTAGTTTGAAATCACACACCCGCGTGGAACATTGAACATATGGATTATAATTAGGAAACTGATCCACATATCATCAAAGTAATCACTGGCTGCGCTTACACACGTATTATCAACAGTGTTATCATTACACTGCACTGAAAATATTGTAAGTACTTACTTGAAAAATAAAAAATATGTTTAATTTCACAAAAGATTTTCGTTTTAAAATCCATTCAACTATGCAGTTTTACATGGGTAAATTTTATTTATGTATTTCAGGAGATAGATCAAGAAATTCTATGCTTAGGCTACTTTTATAGTAAAAAGTAGATGAAAACCGTTTGTGTCTCACGAAGTTGAGTCGAAAATAAAAACTGTTAAGACTTTCGATGTTATCTGCAAGATCTGAACAGGTTAGAGAGATTGTCAGCATTTGACAGTTATATCTACTATTAAATAGCAATTTAGTGGAGACGCTTAACAGGTCTGGGGTACAATCGATCCAGAAAAACTATAGGAGACATTGTGCACAAATGAGATGTAGGGAATGGTAGCGTAGGCGTGTTCAAAAGAACGTACTTAATAAAACAAAGACGCGCAATGCAGAAAGTATCAGGCAGAACTCCCAATACACTTAGTAGGCTGATTACTTTTTTTCTACCTTTTGGATGTAAAATTTTATTTTCTGTATGATGTATTTTTTACTTACATTAAAACATAAAACCAATATTTAATACTTTTATTATTTTGTGAGTCCTTTCGATATCAAGGATATCTTCTTCAGACACATCATAGAAGTTTTGTAATGTGTCTGAAGAAGATATCCTTGATATCGAAAGGCCTCAAAAAATAGTAAAAAATATTAAATATTGGTTTTATGTTTTAATGTAAATAAGTTATCAGTACCAATATATGCTCCATCTACAACATGTATGATATATGCCTGCCTATATGACCTCAGAACTTCTTAAAAATAAAATTAACTATAGATTCAATATTTAATGAAGCCTGAGGTTTTGACACACGTAGCGTATTCCTGCCTTTATTATAAAGGTGTATGGGAGTGATCTACATTTTATAATACCTTCTTAATGCTGATTCTGCAGAAAGTAAAATATTACTCAACATGAAAAAGAATTCCTATAATATATAGTATTTCTGTGCTATAATACTAAGATTACATTTTCATACTTCAGGAAATATGTCAGAATTCTATTCTAAAGAAACAATACCGCTGCATTGTCAAACATACTTCTCGGGACGACATATGAATATTTTCCACCTGCAAAAAAAGCATTAGTTCCATTGTCACATGCATTGTGAGGGGGTATGGAAAATCAGATTCGGTTAGTGAATAAAACTATTATTTTCAAACAGTTACAATAACATACAGTAGGGGCTAGAAATTATTATGTATTAATTGGATGTTAAACATGGAATAACATAGTTATCAGTAATAAATTATTTATGGTGAGACCAAGTACAATAAGATAAATTGTAGTAAAATCCAACTCACTCCCATAACCATACGACAGAATTGTTTTATAATATTCTCTCATATACATCTTTAACTACAATATTCTCACCAAATACGAGATAAAACTTGAAATATTTAAAATGGTTTAAAACTACTCATTATAACACGTTAAATATTATAGAAATCTTACAACGACAAAATATAATCTTATAAAATATATGGCCTGGTACCAAATTGATTGTCTCATTTAGCTATGTTATACTAGTACTCATATTGCGTAAAGTATCGTAAAATTTGATCGAGCAGAATTTTAAGAATGCCATTATACATTAATAATATTCAAAATCAACCAAAGATTTGAAACAGTCATTTAACTATTTTAATATTGTTTTAAAAGTATTTTATTCACTCTGTATAAGGGAAAAGTGTTCAGGTAAAATAAAACTGGCAATGTCAAGTTCAATCAGAGAAGGGAACGGAGGAATGGAAACTATTTCAGGTATCATTCAATTTAAAAGTGCTGCCCGATAGAGACATTTAATAAACTATAATAACATTATAGTCTAAATAGCATCAGTATATTCATAGATATAACACATAAAATTTGTAAATCTACCCATTATTTATAATTTTATTCCAAAAACATTAATATATTCATAAGAAACAATATATATTACACGTTCTGAGGCAGTTTAATATCCTGCATACAACTAGAAATTATCACACAATTGTTATTTTATTATACTTTGTTTATATTTATATGTTTTCAGGCAAAATAGTGTTCAATATAAGCTAATATATTCCTCTGTTTTAATGTAAATTTAGATTTGTTGTTTATGTAAAGTGTTGATCATCATTAAAATAAACTCATTTACTACTTTGCATACTAAGGGATGAAATAAAACATCTTGAAACAATGTTTATAGTCAAATGTTTTGTAACTGTAGCTTTCTGGAGATTTTCTTAGTTGTAGAGGTTTCTGAATACAGTCACTTCGTTGTCTTCGCCAAATATTAATCATCCAGTTAGTTTTAGAATTGATATCCCATTTAAGAAGTGCTATGCGCAGAGGTGTCTCGTGGATGCTAGCTATTTAAGCAACGTTATTTTCCCACGCAATGTGGGCCAACTTCTACCAGCGGCCTGTCCTTACAAGCGGCCCCCCCTGCCCGACAGCGGTGATTTTTCGGAAGTTACCGTTGAAGGCTGTTGATTGTGTTAGAGAACTTTTACCCCTAACTTCGCCTGGTAAGATAAAAATGCTTCATTTAACCTTTTTTAATCCTTAAAAACACTATATTAACTTATAATAAATGGATAAATTAAATATTATCCTCGAAGGCATGAGGAAAATAGATTAAACTCAGTTGTTCTAAAACTTCTAGATTTATTTGTGAACATAGGTTTTATGAGAATAAACATTTGCATCATACTGGTGTAATTTTGTTTTTACACATTCGAATGCAATTTTGTTACTCATGTGTATCTACAATAACAAAATTCTTCTTATATTCAATGAAACTGCAAAGTTATACATCAATACACCATAGCAACAAATGGTTGACTCACTTATTCAGTTATATGTCTACATATCATTATATAAAATATTACCCACATGCCCGTAAGCATAACTGTCATGTCTCCTTGCTTTACAAATCTTCGTAAGGAAAAGAATCCACTCTGCAGTTTTTTTATGTATATTTAAGAGAGGTTGTACGTGTTCAAAAGTCCTTACACTTGTTATTAATATGGGAATTATTTGTATAAAAATGCTTTAAATATCATTCCTACGTAGAAGGATGGATAAACCTTAAACTCATTATATATACAAGAGTAAAAAGTACACTTATATACGGTGTAATGAATTATGTAATGAAAATTAGGAAATTATATATCTTTCGTAAGGGTCAATATATAGTTACTTAAAAAAATGGAACCTATATAATCCTTGAGGCTTTTACGAGGCAAGAACATCTTCCCTCCCGGATAGTTCTTTTCCATTTTAGATATTTATAACTTATTAAAATCAATAACTTTTGTATGAATAACTGGCAAAGATAATTTATAGATACTAATCAGAAGATAACAGACTCCGAAGTATGTAAAGAATTTGTTCATAATAAAGAGAAACATAATAAAATAATATAACAAGCTACATGGATCTGTAGTTACTAATTTTGAAAATATAATTTATCAAGGTACGTTTTGCGTCTAAAGAGCAGAAGAAATCGTTAAAATATCCATCTAAAAGTTTTAGAGGACAAGTCATTAACAGGTTAACAGGTGTAGGGAATATTGATACAACAAATGTCAACTCTTTTGTGACAAGTTCAGTATCAAGTTCCAGGAGTCTACGTGTGACAAGAGTTGTTACACTAACAATCTGATCCACTTCTTTACACCGTGTAGCTACAAGTGTCAACGACCGAGGAATTGATTGTTCAAACGAAAGCTATGGTTTGTCGCCAAGTTGTAAAAACTGCAGTAAAAAGGAAAATTGCTTTTGAATCAAGGATGTTTGCAATAATTAGTTACATAGACGGTTGAAACAAGTACAATACGTGAAGATAATTGGATTATTACAAATTCAATGGTTTAGAAAGAAGTAGTATTATGCTGGTACTCTGTAGAGTTTGAGGTAAACTCATATCAGTATAATTTGTTCGTTGTTCAAGTGCAAACAGTTTGCAATATCCACACCCCAGGGAAAGTACTTTAATACCATTATTAATACAACTTGTAGTTTTGTGCGAGGATGCCAAACTAAGCATAAGTTAAATAGATTCAACAAAGGCATAGGTCGAGTTTTTCATAGTTTATTTTCATTTTGATGGGTTGGCCTTATTGAATCATATAAATCGAAGGGCTGGAGATATTTCAATTAGGACTGTATGTCCCCACTATATCTATAGAATGAACCGACCTTTCGATGGAAAGTTTACAAGTAGCTCCACTTCTACACAGGCGACAAGTTCGATAATGGTACGTGGTAAACTGGCTGAGCGTTTTGCAAAGAATTTTGCATTAGTCTCATGAGTAACCAAGATAGCAACAATAAAACCGCAGATCTTTTTGGAATATTAACACTTTTGTGTATTTTTTTTTTTTAATTTTTAACCAAAAATATAAATAATTATAGTTTTAAACTGTTATCCCTTCAGGCAGAAACTTCACAGTGCCTCATACCGTTTAAAGGACATATGCACAGAAGCTCCGTACTCCTTTTTTTACCTATGAAACTAAAGTGAATTGGTTATTGAATGCTTCAATGTTTCGCAAAGGCTTCAATGTTCGTTCTGAGCTGAGGGTTTTATTCAGTTTAAGAGATTTTAAATTCTAATAAAATTATAAGTTAAGTTATAATACATGAATATTATTGTTACTCTTAGCTTAGTACATCTTTATAATTCATCTGGTCCAAGTATTTTATTTTATCACTTTGGAGGATTTTTCAAGTTTTTACTTTATATTTAACTAAGCATCATTGCTTAGCATTAAAAAATGTATATAATACTGTTAACCGCGCCTTTGCGCGCGATTTTATATTGAATAACAGGTACGTATTTGGTATAGATTCTTCATAATAGCATGGTGTTCGCTCATAAAAATTATTGATCGTGATCAGGATGTACAGAAATCCCCTTATAAATTTGTGAATACCTAACAAATTTAAATTTAAAAAGCAGTGTTTTGATGTCTTGAAGTCTGAAATTGAAACAATTATAAGATTAATAATGAAATATAAAGTTTTCTCTGCTAATCTTACATATTATTTGAATAAATAGCTCCCACAATTTCAGTAATACTTAAGGTCAGGATTGGAAGAATACTATGTCCGTGGAAATGTTACTAAATGAACTTTTGATTTAATATGATGTAATCCTCTAATAATATTGAATCGGAAGTAGACATGTTTATTTTACTTATTATTTCTTTGTTCATTGGTAATACATTCAAAACTTGAGCAAACTTATCACTGGCTCTTATTGTAGGGGCTTAGAGTGTGAAGAAGGATTTCTAGTTTTGGATAGACTATATTTCACACCGCCATAGTAGAAATCTTCATAGTTTCTACGATCAAAACAAAATGTTCGTGCTCGCTCCGAGAAGCCTACTTAAAAAAGTGTCTTCTTCCGGCCTTCGTAGTCTTCTTACGGCGAAATTCATTTCATTATAGTCTGTTTTTAATTATCTGGACAAATCACGTGTTTACTAGAGCAGTGCTTGTAAAATAATTATGCAAACGTATGTACTACAATAAATCAAATGCGACTACTCTCAAAAATTGTAATGTGTTTGAAACATTAGATAGATATTAAAGAATTGGCAAATCCGAGTATTCAGCATCAATAATGTATTTATTACGAGTATAATTATTGGATTTATATTATTTCAGTTAACTATTATCATTGTTAAAAAATATGTCAATATAAAATTATGTGTTTTAATATGAGTAAGTCCTAGGAGGTTTGCGTCGATGTAGACCTATTGTAACCTGTATTCAGTAGTTCAGGCTTCATAATAATTATTGTTGTGTTTTGATTGCATTCAGTGCATCTTTAAGAGTTAATGAAGTTGACAGACAATATGGTGATTGTGATTCCTGAGTTAAGCGTGTCACAAAGTTTTGGTATGATTTGTTTATTTGAACTTAGATTGTAACTTTATGTTAGGTTATTTATCACAACAGGAAGGAATCAGAATGAAAATGTAGTATTACTGATTTTTTGAATCACAGAACGATGAAAAACGTTCGGAGAATCCTATTTTCTTCATGTTAATAGAATTAAAAACTTGAGGTAAAAATCCATGTTATACATCTTTTAGACATTTTGAAAACTCTAGGATTCAGCACCCCCTTTCTACAGAGGAACAGCGAGCGGCGATGTTTAATGTGTCTGGAAAGATTGGGCACTATAAATACAGAAACAGCCCTTATATTTCATGTTTTTATGAGTAGACTATGTATACTGGGAGACATAAATTCTATTGTTCTTGTATTTTTCAATGTTTGTAAATAAGCGTATATTATTGCATCTCTATGTAATGCCCCTTTACAGGTAAATACTTAGGTGAACGTAAAGTCAAACAAATTATTAAATAAATAGTTACTAACTAAAAAAAAGTTACAGTATTAGTCAAAGAGGAATTTAAATTGACTGAAGCCTCATACTAGCTTTTATTTGGGATCGATTTTACCTGTCCATAACATAAAGAGAAAACGAGAGAATAGAGTAATTTCTTTATTGGTAGATTCTTGTAGAAAGACGAAACTATAATAAAATATTCTTACACTTATTTAAGCTCGCAAATCAAATTTTGAATACACATCATTATATTCCTAATCATTATATCTCAATAATCCATATTGGTAACAAATTCTTCAATTATAGTAGAATTTAACAACAAAATATCTATCTTGTTTACCTTTTTGCTTATTAACTAAACCCTATAAATGCTTATAAGTCCAAAAGTATCATCATTGTAGGCGTCAGCAGCTAAGCTCCCCAGGTAAATGTGTTTTTCAATTCTGATATGGACCACATTGCGTTCTCCTGATCTTTAATGGAATGTAGAAGAGAGTTCTCGACATGAATGATATGTCACACACGTCTATGGTGTGAAATAACAGCATAGAAGAGACGGTACGTGTATCTCTTGTATGCCAAGATTTTAAAATCGTTAAAAAGTGTCAGAGAAATACTATTTCTATTAGTTAGAAAATGTTAAAGATTTTAGTATACTTAAATCACCTTATTTTTCAATTGATGTATAAATATAGTATGGTGTGATATTTATAATATGGTGTGATACTAAGTGATAACTTCTATTCATTTAAAATTTGTTGCATAATACCATGGTCCAGCCATTGTTTGCAGTACATAAGGTAAGAAAAATACTTTCTTAATAATCAAACTTAAATATAATGCATACGATTTAAATCATGTACTTTCTCAGTTGCTAGGAGGATAGAATGCCCAGACACATGAAAGATCTAAATGTACCGCAATGTTCACACTGTTCAGCTTTTTGCTGAAGGTCATCTTGTTACCAAATACTTATATCACAGCGTGATACTGAGGATGTTGAGAAATGGCAATGAAGTAAGATCTAATGTGGACTTTTTTAGGGATATCCGTGCGGCTGTCTCAAGACCAACATCACTCCCAATTGTAATGCTGTGCGATTAATGGTGCTAGATAGCGCCTTTAAAGGATCACTTTAGTTTCAGTGATATCATGATCTTGTTGTGCCAACCCCCCCCCCACCCCTACTGTTATTATGCGCCGAAGGTCAGATTGCCATTACTGTACTGTTCTGTTAATTAGTTTATTTTTGTTACACAAAATGATAATGTCATCATTGTTGTTATCACTTAGTTATTGTTACAAATAATTGTTGTTACTACTATAATTGCTTTTTATCTTGATTATTGTTATTGTAAAGAAATGGTTATTTCTATTACGTTGTTTGTTGTTATATATGGTTACAAATTGTTACTGCTATTGAAATTCTCGTTGATATTGCCTCCTTAGAATTGCTGTTATTGTTATTAACACAAAGATGTTTATATACATATCTGATGGTTACTGTTGTTGATAGGTTACATTTTTAATTGTCTTTTTTTCTGAATAGCCTTCTTCTTGGTTAGACTAGTTGTATGATGCATGTGTGAAATGATGTATTGCCGTATAAATAAATAAAACTTCCTTAGAAGTGCACATTGTGAGTTTAGACCCAAACTAGACCATTATAGTATTGATATTTATTCCAAGCCCATAACACTATTGAAATATTGTATTTTAATTCTTCACTTATATATTCTTTGCATGAAAAACCAAAATAAAACCCTCCATAAAAAATTGATTTAATGGGGACATTAAGGATTAAATTTTGCAATGTTTTATAGATACGCATAATATGCTATTAACCTAGTTATAGACATTATTGCATAGATCTTTACTAAAACGTTTCCCAATTCATCAGTTGATTCAGGAATTATTGCAATCCCGCTTGAATAGAGTTGCTGCAACTCCAACTATGACATGTTTATGTAGGTAATGAATACACGAACTAATCACTTATATGATGACGTCATAACACAGCTACACAACACTGCAGGTGACAGTTCTGTAGTTGCACACCGACCCTAATCATCATTGTTGCTTTGACTGATACCTTCATTAATTGGAAACATTATCCCTGTAGTAAGCGAACTATTATTTGTTTTCTTAAGAAATAGCTATACGAATAGTTATGTAGCTAATAATGTTAAAGTCGTATGCAGGTATATAATTTATTATCGGAAATTGTTTATATGTTTATAATTAGCATAATGTGTTTTACCACTAAAAACTTGATAAAAATACTACTGAAAATGATATTGAATTGATTCCATTTTCTGTCCTCAAAACTTATAACTTTTACTGTGAAGCATTTTAACAATTACAATTTTTGTTAAGTTAACTTGTAATATTCGTTGGCCCTTTCAACCCTTTTTGATCAGATTCTATTCCGTGATATGTACCATCTCAAAGATGTATTTAGTTTGATACCCTCAGTGAGGGGTAGCAAACCCACACTTAATGGTCTGAGTCATTAGAGTCAGCCTGATCGACAATTGAAAATAAATTCTAATCTGGTTCAAAAAATAATAAAGACTAGGTTTTTGGCTTGAATTAATAAAAGTTTAAACATTTAAACGTTTGGTTGGTAGTAGAATTTAATCCAAAAATTAAATAGTGCCAAAAATATTTGACGAGTACAAATTAACTCGCGAAAACTTTTAACTCTATAATACTTTTACTACTCACCATTAGATATATGTATAATCGGGTTCGAGCCCCTATTATACATATTATATTATGATAAGTGAGTTTTTTATTTATTAATATTTATCATATAAAATTATTTAGATTAAATTAATATATGTACAATACTATATTTACTTTCACACATAAAATACGCTATTCGGAGATAAAATAACTATCAATAATTTCTGGAGGGTCTGTGAAAGAAAATTGAGTCAAAACTGACATATTGCCGCAGAGAGTTACTATTTACTGGGTCCGCCTGACACATTGTTTTGATTTTCAATTACAAAATGACTAAGCTATGGCAAGTGTGCCCTTACTTTTCATTGAGTGTGCTAATTTGGGCAACACAGCAGCAGGCTCCCTATCTCGTCCTGACTGTCTCATGTACCCGTGGAATTTCCTTCAAACTGAATTAAAGTTTAAATAAAAACACAAATACTAAAAAATACTTTTGCGAGATCATAAATATAAAAAATATGATTGGTAAGAAAAGTCTCATAGAAAAATAATAGATTTTACACAATTATAAATTCATGTTTTAATGTTATTTTTCTAGGTAAGGTACACTAACTACATTTATCTCATTTGAATTATGTTTAGATATTTATTATAGATAAAGCAAAGTTAATTACGTTATGTAAATCAAGTTTAAGAAAATTTAAAAGTAAAAGGATTTTCTTTAGACGTAATCCTGCTAACCCATGATAAGACAGACGGGCACTCTTAATTTCTACAATATGCCGATACCAATGATTCGCTGACCACCAGATGTCCCAACAGAAAATTAAGATGCATGTTATATAAACCGTGTTGCATAAATACCCGCAGCGCTGTTTGAGAGGAGAGCACACATTAACACCCTCATTTGCAACCGATAAGTGATGTGTGAACATTTAATTATTTGCATAGTGAAAACCTTGCATATTTCCTCAATTAAATACACAATAACTGAATTTAAACAATTCATATATTTTTTATTCACATATAAATAAAAAAAAAGAAAAAAATTACGCAACCCTTCATACGACAGTAAAATTAACATTAATATTTGTCAGTGATCACATTTTTAAAAGTGCCTAACTTCAAAATAATTCATAGTAAATATTTAAGCATATATTTTTATTAAATGTACCTAACTTGACATTAACCAGGTTGTGAACATCATTTGTAATGGTATATGTAAAAATGCAATAAAGAAAGTTGTGTTTATTTAAAAAGTTAAATACATTATCTTAGTTGTTTTGATTCAATCTTTTTAGATGTGTTCTGATAGAAAATGGTTTGTCTTATCTTTGGAAAGTTCTTTTTCTTCTTAAAGTAAAATTATGGAGTTATTACAAACCACATTAATAATTAAAAAATGGAATTAGTTTTTATTGTGTGTTGCATCATAGTTTGATTCAAATAAAAAAAATAAATGTAAAAAAATTATAACTCGGTTTGTAGCAACGCATGAGACAATATGTTTGATAATAAATAAAATATAAGAATTCTTGAAATAGATTTGTAATACATTAATACAATCATATATACCCATTAGTTTTGGGTGATATTTTTGTAAGGAATAGCACAGAAAAAACCGAAAATTATCTCTACATTTCTTAGTTGTAGTTTTCTAACAATTAAGGAAACCGGAGGGATGAACAATTTGAACGTCATATTATGAAACTTCAGCAGCACAAGGGATAGCGTGCCAATATAATGACAAGGATTGATTAAGAAAAACGTTTTATAAACGTGGAAGATAAATGAGCCACGAATTTTGTCCACTTGAGTGATGTAAGGGCGATGAATAGACGTGATACAGCTCTAACAGTTTATGATTGGGAAATCGAAAAGAATCTGAGCTTCCTTGCATATTTCCTTAAAGGTGATTGATTTCTTGCCATACGTTCTATCGAATCTGCTTATCAAATTAAAATGAAAGCTTTCAAAGCGATAGTGTAATCCCCGTTGGCACAGTTAAATGAATATTTGGCTTTCATAATAACTTTATATTACATGAGCCGCTAATATTTTATCTGGTATTTTACCTGGCTATTATTGTGGTAGAAGTATGAAAAATTGGTAGTGGTATATTATTCCACAAGTGGTTAGGTAATATGTAGCTGATATGTAAGTTGTTAGCTGACATGTAAGTGGTTAGTGACATGTAAGTGGTTAGCTAATATGTAAGTTTTTAGCTGACATGTAAGTTGTTAGCTGATATGTAAGTGGTTAGCTGACATGTAAGTGGTTAGCTTAATGATATGTGGGTAACTTATTAGGTCAATCGTTGATTTGTCTCTTGTTTGATAACATATTTTATAATATCATAAAATTAAGCTTGTTGTAACATCACAACACGATGTTTCAATTAATAAAGGTGATTAATATGAAAGAGACATCTTTTTATAATATCATCACAATACACACTAAAATATGTAAGAAGTTAGGATAAATGTGATAAAATATATGGCTTAATATTCACTTCCAGATTATTAGGATATCACGTAGTATTTACATAAATAAATATGTTTCCTACATTGGTTTATGACAGTATTGTAAGATATTGTTTATAATATAAGATGATTACTGTTGGTTTTTTATGTCACAATTTTTCGGCCATCTATAAATATTGTGGGGACTTGAAAAACTTTATTTTATTTTTAACCTGAGAGACAGGTTATAGAACCATAGATTATAAGTCACACATTTCACTAATATGCCCGCCATTCTTAGCGTACAGGGATTAAAAAAGGTTTTGATTGTTATAAAAAATTAACTTTTCATTTGTTTTTGTATTTTTTTTTTTGTAATTCCGCCACAACATTTGGTGTTTTTTGTGTTCATTTGGATCTATAGACGTTCAAAACGTGCACAATCTAAATACATAATTAATTCTAACATAGTACAGGTATGGCCATTGAAACTGTGGTGGATATCATACAAGTTTTATTTGTGCGCATTTAATAACATTTTAACATTACACAAACCAAACTCAGCATTTTTCAAATAGTTTTCAAGTTTATCACTGCCACTTTTGACCTACTCAAAATACATGGGGAGGTAAAGAAAAATAAAAAATATACATGTCGGACTAAGCATTAAATATAAGTATTGGAAGTCTAACAATCTTATAAGGGACTTTTTTATGTAAGTTTGATTTAAATATAGTAGCTTTACTATAATATCTATCATTATGTTACGATATTTTATGAGCCTCAGTAACTTTCTCTCGTTGGTTCTGTGAAATGGCCCGGGATCTCTGGATTGTACTGCCGCACCGACGATAACTCCCAGAACAAGGTCGGTACATTCAAACTCAAATAAAATAGCTGAAAGATAAATCATAAAAAGACCATTGGAGTGATTTACTCATCTGTGATAAAGAAGTGGCCCCTATTCAAGAATTCCATTCAAAACGAGTACACCGTAACAATGAAGTTCACCTGTGTGAGCAGGAACTCATTTAAAAAAAGGTACAGACCACATCGGCAATTGCTTTGAAATACACATAAACTCAGTCAAAAGGACAACTCAGAATAGTTAAGATTCGGAAACACCGTTTAAATCTGTAACTTTGAGCCTAACGACCTAGTGCTAACAACAATACACTCCAACGTGGCACCAATAAAGTACACAGTGTGACAAAACATTTTGTTTTCACTTTTTTATTTTAATTTTTATAACTTATAACTTTATAAATTTACTTTTTATATATGTGCTACCTCATTTTGAAGAATACCTAGAGTGTGGCATAGTTAGAAGTATTAGTTACGTACGTTTTGACTTACAAAAGTTTACATAATAAGTAGTTATTATTTGATGACCGGTTTCATGCTATTGATGAGTATTGAAAAATGATCCGTAAGATGATATTTTCTCGTGCAGCTAAAATACTTTATCCGTTTGAAGTGTAACTAAAGTCAAAAAATAAATATCCTAGTATGATTTGACACAATAATATAATTTAATCCGCCAACTTATATAACAAATAATGAAATTGTATTAGAATCTCTTTTCTTAATATTAATTTCTACCTTTTAGTATAGTTTAAATTTGTGTTAATGATATAAGTATATACAAGTTTGTGATATTAAATGTTTTATTACTTAGTCTAGTATATATTTTTGTTTCATAAAATAAAATTTAAACTATAGTATTTAACTATTACATAGCCCTTACAATAACTATATTTTAATTGTTATAAAATATGTTACAGCGGTACATTAATGTGATTAATTTTTAATATTTTTTGCAAATTATTTGGTATATTTCTAAATTTTTTGGCATATTTTAATGGGGAAGAATTATATATTTCATCATTCATATTTTAACTCTTTTTTATTTACATTAAGTGTTTAAATTTCAGTTTCTAATTTCAGGTTGTTTCTTACGTGGATAATATTAAAAGGAAAAGATACTTTAAGCAGCGTTAATGTTTAATTTATTACAAATATATAATAAAATAATAACTAAGGAAATAAACTTTTATTTGCTGTTATTGTATGAGCCCTTTGATTAAGATATTTTTAATATTTGTGTGAAGAAATAATTAAAAACCTAAGATAATTATATCATATTTAAAGAAACAACTAATAATAATATTAAGAATTAACCAAAATGATCTATTACAAATTACTATTAAGCGATATATTCTAAAATAAAACTGTTAATTAATTCTCCACAGCAATAAAGAATTAGGATAAAGTGTATTTGATTTATTTATTTCCATGTTTAATCTTATTAAAGAATTTCTCAAACAGATCAACTGAATACATGAATTGGTGGTTTTTGTAATCTAACAGGTAAAATCTTAAAATTTAAATGATCAGTTTACAGAAAAGAAGCTTAGAGGTACTCTTTATTCTTATTTAATCGTATTTATCTCAAATGCCATCGCGGGTTCAGCGTAAATCATCGATTAAAACAAATTACATCCTTTAATAATATATAAAAGTACTTTGTTAAACACGCGTAAGTCCCACAATCTGCTTGTTAATTTTATTTGTTTAATACAACTATGGACAATATCACCTTGCTTCAATGCAACATTGTATGCTCGCCTTAACATGCCTCCACTCAGAACAAAAGCCTGAGTGTATTCTATTGTTCTGCATTACTAACTGAAACATCGACCTTGAACATTTACTTATTTGATGATTTAAGAAGTAAATAGCATTTTATGTAGTAATTGTACACAGGATAATTGCTTCTATTGGTATACCCGCCCCTAACTTCCTCCTTTCAAAGAATTTATCCCTGGTCCGAAGATATACAGCAGTCTCAGAAAGATCTTCATCTAACAATAACATCCTCTGATTAAAATAAAAAAAAGTTTATATAAGCATATTTATAATTCAGAAACTATTAGGAAACCAAATTCCAAAAAGTATGTAGTTTAGAATAATTTGCTCCCATTTAAAAGCAAATTTAAAATGTTCCAGGCAAATTAAAAATGTTCCAAACAAATTAAAAAGCAACGCATATGTTTCCAGGAAGTCGGTTTTCTGTAGATTTACAAATCCAGTGGTTCAGACATAATAACCCCTTATGATTGATTGAGTTGGAAATGATATAACTCTTATGAAGAGTATTAATTTAAGACAGAGGTTAAAGTAGAGCACATAGAAAGGAAATCTGTTAATGATATTAGAAAGAAGTGTAAACCACATAACACTACACAGGAAGACAAAAAGACGACAGGAAATAAAAGAACCTCATTCACCAGAGATATTTAGATTGCTGAATATTAAAACTTGTTGTGTATCCTTGTGTTTTATATTGGCTTTGTAAATTGTATATTTAATGCATTAGTATGGAGTAACATTCCATTTTTGGAGTGGTTTTGCTTCAAAATACCCAAATGATAGTTTTAAATGTTTTTCGAGATTTCTTTCTAATAGTAAGGAAATTGTGATGAATATTGCAGTATTTTCTTTACTCCACAGGCCTTTCAACATCGAACAATGTGTTTTGAGAAAAATGTTTCCAAACAAAACATATAAGTACTTTAAAATGTAAACCTAAAGCATGTAAAGCACTTACTTAATAATTTCTCATTCCAAACAAACGAAAGATCTCACGTTTATGAAACATATGTTGGTCTCTTTAAGTAATAAATATTGTTTCAAGAAAACTTGAATAAATTAATGAAACTTGATTTTATTTTCAGTACTAACAATAATAATACTGTGTTATGGAAAGGAGTATATCTATGAGAATGCAATTTTCTTTTGTGATCAAATTTAAATACAAGCATTCCATATTTCCATATATTTTTTTTGTATTAGTAAAGAAAAGAATTGAATCATACAGGGTTTTCTTAAATTCCCTCCACGGCGAAATATTTATTGAATGGTTACAGACAAAGCAATAACACTCGGGATTTTATTAATGTGCTTTAAAATATTCTTTTTGAAGAAATTATTAGTTTTCTGTCATTTCATGAGGATAAATCGTAAGGAGTCAGAAGAAAATATCAAAATGAAAGCATAAGTGGAGTAGTATATTACATAAAAAAAGTAATAAACTAACGCAACGCCACAAATACGACTTCAAGAAATAATTGTTTAGCGTAGTTTGTGACTCGTAACATGTAATGGATGGTCAACAATGAATTCGGGAACAAATATTTAACGGAAGCTAGGTTAACATGTACATAATTTTAAAGGGTTCGTCTAACAGGGATGAGCAGCACTTAAAAAAGTTGATCCAGTGACAGGAAATGTTTATCTTTGGCGGATACTTAGGAGCGCTAATACTCTTCGATTCCTCATTTAAAGATAAAATTTACTAAAATGCTAAAAAGTACTTTTATTCCAGAAATACCGTTAGTAATTAGACTAAAAATGTATCAAAATATTCAACATTTTATACTAAAAGCTATATAAAGTCTTTAAATAAGTCATATCAGGGACTGCCATACTCAAAAAATCAATAGATGAGTAGAATTGTATTATTATAAAATATATCTATATTGCTCAAATAATAAAAATTATCACCATTTAATGAAATATTTCAATGTGTATTATAATAATGTAGTATAGTTATTTGAATTACTTTATCATATCTTTTATTTAAATAAATGAAATATGAATTTAATTTATTGCAATTTAGACCCGAAGAATGTTTTGCACCAGTTGTCAAAACATATTATTTTATTAGTTCACATATAGAAGACAGCATGTTTTAGAAAATCTTTCAATAGTCAAACAATAACTCTTGTAATTAAAAGAAATAAAACTAAATACTACAAGACAAATTCATGTATCAAAAAATACTAAAACTAAAATATTGTAAGATGCAATACTTATGTGTTTTAAACAAGTAAATATACCGAACGTATAAATACTTAACGTTATTTTATAACTTTTATGTGCATTAAATAAATATAATAGCGTGTTTAACTTCACTTATCGAAATCAAAATTATTGGTAGTCTAAAGCAAATAATAACACTGTTTCGAACCGGCCTTCATTTATTTTAAGTATGCCTGTTGTTTTCTTATTTTAATCATATAAAATATAAAGTTTCAGTAATCTAATACGAATATAAATAGTAGTTTTAATATACGAATATACTGATTTACTTATATGATATATATTTTAATCACTGATACTGATTATTGGCTTCGGCAAGTAATGTGTTCTTGATAATTTCTAGAACTGGGTTAGAAAACCAGACTTATTGCTAAAATATTTCATTAATGAAACCTTTCTGGAGTATCTAAGGAAAGAAACCTACTTACTATATTGATACAGCAATAGACAATCATGTGTCAACACATGATAAATAGAAATAAAAAATGTGATTTGCATTTTTTAAGAACTTGTAAACTGTTGCGAATTTGCCACCCAAACTTTAGGAAAACGTTTTAGAAATTGTTCCTAGCGTTTTATTGGTCTGTTAGACTTTATTTATAATTTAATAATAACAATTATATATGCTATGTAGTAGCAAATATCAATTGGTTGTATAAATGGAACAAATATATATTTGTCAACACAAAGATACAATGGGTAAGTGATGGAATACAAAGGAGTCAAAGCATGCATTAGCTCCATATACCTGGTAAATTGTTCCTGCTCTAATGTGTGTTTGAGGTTAAGTGTTACATTGATTACATTGTGACGACGATATGGCTAATGCTTGTGATACAATCTTAGGCTTAAGTGCTCCTAGAATACACAAAGTTTGTTACTAATACAGCTAATGATAGTAATCACATCTCATGCCTTTTGTACTGTGTTATAATGTATGCCACTGTCGAACTTGTAGTAGCTTTTGATGCGAAATTGAACACAATATAAATAAAGTTGTTAGTCTCAATGAGTAAACTATAGTTATTTTAGAAATAAAATTTAGTGTGTTGCTAAGCGTTAATCTGAAGAACATCTAGACCGATTTCGCTCATGCCTTTATTAAAAATATTTTGTTAAACTACAAGGAAGGTTTATGAGAAAATAGATATTCGAAAAGTTCTTCGAACACTTTATAACTTAGAAAATTATTGTAGTGTTTGTTTTATAATCCAATTTTTAACTGACACTAAGCAGCTGTTGACACTTTCAGCTGAAGTTCTACAAATGTTTTGAAACATTTCTTTACATTTTATGTTATAAAATATTAATTTTACGATCTGCAGTTCTTGATAATTAGTGTTATGCAGATAGCAAATACAAAGTTAATATCCAACGATTAATCCAGATTTCACTATTGACGAATTTAAAAACATCTTTTGCATTGTTAATATTATTTAAGCACTGTTAAAAACCGACATGAATGAAAAAAGCTGTGAATATTTTACACACAATACTAAAAACTTGTCGGCTTCCTTGACATTGTGACATGAAATGTAACAGTGGCTGATGAAAAAGTCGAGAATAGAGGATTTCCACCTTATATTTGAAGTAGAATGGAAGTAGGTAGTACTGCCTCCTAGATTGTAATAGACTTTCCAGTCCCACGTATGTTGTGTATGTATATCTGTATTCTTTGCATTTGAAATAACCGAAACAGAAATTAAATTACAAGAGCCAGAAGTAGTTGCTTTGTGCTATAATTACATATGTGAGAGCTAAATAGTATACAGTTTTTTTTGATCGTGGCAATAAGGTAAACTCGACTATGGCCCTATAAGGAATTTTGAACTCCTAACCACGTACACAGAAATCACATGTACCTGACGAATGCCTAACTAAGTGTGAAAAAGTCATAGGACTCATCATATTATATCAAAAGTGCTTTTATGATGTGCCAATGGCATGGTGTACGGGAATGGCGGCTATCGGAAGGTAACCGAATCAAGCAACGTTGCCTGTGGCTGTTGCTTGGATGTTTTTTGACTGTAGTAAGCTTTTCAGTCCTATGTATGTATGTAAGTTAAATTCAACTATGGTACTAGAAATATCTTACACTAAAAGAAGATTATAAGAGCCGGACTAAAACAATTTTTTACGTAAGTAGCTTTTGAGACGTACATATGTATATATTTTCTTGATCGGGCAACAAGACAAAAACTCAAATATGACACCGTAAATACATTAGATGACAGATCCGCTACTCTTGTTGGGAACAAACGATAGGGCACCTAAAATTAGAATAATTAACTGGTATTGTATTTTTACCTCACCAGCGTTGAAACCAACCCCTGGACACATAAATAATAGTTTTACTATTGCTAGCCAACGAAAGGAATTAAAGTACCTATTTTTAGCCGAATACTCGGTCTATATATGGTTTGCATGCACTAATTTTCAATAAATTCAAAATTTAACATGAATATTAATTTCAAAACTCAAAATTAGTCTTTTACTAGACGTGTTGCTGGAAACAGAGCAAATCTAAATATATATTAAATATATTAATGTTTAGTTTTTGATGTTGTATTAAACTGTATGCTTAGTTCAAGCGCTTTGATTTTGTGTTCATAAAATGCACCAGGAAATCAATAAGTTATATTGTTAGTTATATAAATCAGTATTCATACAATTTACATGCTGTTTATTCATAATAATGTTTTGTTAGAAATTATAAAAAGCAATTTGTACTTTAATTAACCATAGCCGATGGGATGTTAACTGACGCCCTCGTATTAATACAATACACATCCAGAGATATGAACAGCACTTTTATTATGCTGAGAAATCGAAATGATACAGCCCTTTGTTTCCTGCTGCTTTATTAATCGCATCGTTGATTTTTCATCTCTTATGAATTACGAGTATTGTTTTATGAAATACTATTTTATAATCAGTGTCATACTGATCATTCTTACCAATGCAAATATAACATATTGTCCTATACGAATACAAGTGCTTTAGTAACAATATAATCGCTTATTGTTAATATTTAATTGAAGTTACTATGGGATAAGAGTAGTTTATTTACTGATCCAGATAAAGTCAAATTAGTAACGTTTTGCTTATCGGCCTGTTAAAATACATGTATTTTTTGTACTTTAAAACTAGATAAACTCATTATAGTATTAATGTAATTATTTATTAGAAAAATATAATACAGTTAAATAAGTTTGAATGATTTATTGATTTCATTATAACCAACTCACTATGAACAGATAACTAGGAAAACATCATATTAATCAATTCAACATGGAACTAAAAAATTAGTTATAACTGAGAAAAAATTAGATACAGCACTGCTAACTACACTCCAAGCAAAAAACTCAGATGAAGAGAATCAGAAACTTTATCATTCCACCCATAAGCTTTGTTTTACATTCTTCCTTAGCTTTTATTTTGAACTTTGCAAAAACTTTAGAAAAGGTCTCCTTCAACCAGAGTTTATTACTGACAAGCTGTTACCAGTAGTAGGTTTATATTGCAATCTCACTAGATGTGTCGTGGATTTTAATAGTTTTACTATAAATATTTTCATCCATAACAGGTTTTTAAGTAGCATTTTTAAGTTATTCTCATCATTACAATTGTCCCATTTTCCTGCACTAGGCTCAGATGCTCACACCCTCCATCCGATAGGGCCGTCTTTTATTGGACAGAGAACCATTCTTTGAGATATCGGGACCTATTGGAGGATAAATTTTGATTCAGGTAAAATTTAATTCTCATTGCTATACTTCCTTTGTATCGCAGCTTATAAGTACCTTTATCCACTAACGAAACATCATCAATGCGAATCCTATAATTCATTTCAAAAGATTATGTAGCCTAAAATAATAATTCAAATATATTTGAGTTTTGAACAGAATGGGGAATTGTTCGCAAGTTTCTATAAATGTAAAATTAGTGACACTCTTTGAGATAAGACAAAATAAAATAACCTTTATAGCTTTATTTTATCCGATCTAGCTGCACGATTTTCTAACAGTGACGCTTCAGACTCTTATTTTATGGCTAAAAACTCAAAGCGTTGATGAGAACCTAATCAGTGGTAAATATAAATATAAATAAATAAATATATATATATATATATATATATATATATATATATATATATATATATATATATATATAAGAATAAATGTTGAAGAATATTTATCCTAAATACAACTCATTTCGTAATACCCAACAAGATATGTAAGTTAACAGAAGTATTACTAGTAAAATATCAGTCTGTACATCGAATTCTTGATTTTGGAGAATATTTATGAGTAGAAGAGTGAAACTATCTTTTATTGAATGCAAGAAAAAGATACTCGGAAAAATTTTAATTATTTTTTAGTAGCTATTTATATATTAATACTCAAAATTAAAGCCATATAGTAGAATCCAAAAGTAGAAGACCAAATAATTCCAGAGTAAGCAGCTATAAAATAACATGGAAGGATATGTTGTTTTAATAACATTTGTTTGTATGACACAGTTTTTGTTATTGTAGGAATCATTTTTTAAAGCTATAAATAACAAAGAAAGTAATCAACAGTGGAGAAAAGGAACATTGTATGGCAGTGGACTCTGTATAGCCATTATTCAAATTCGTCCCTCAGACTTAAATTGGTATCTTTGTAATGAGAAGCCACTTCATTTCACCGTTCCATTAACTCCCTTTATTTCAGTAGAACATGTGTTCTTCTATAAGATTCTTTCAGATAACTACAGTTCTAGCCAATCAGGGAAATATTTAATTTACGACAGATCGGATACTATTCCATTACCTCCATTTACGTCATCTATACTATCAAATTATAGCCAATGAGCAAAACTAATTATAATCTATTACAAAGCCGTGTAGTACCCAGCGTAACAACTTTATAAAGTTAGTGCAGGTAGTTTGGTAGTTAGTTTAACGGTATTTATGGTTCAATAGATATTGGGATTGTACAATATCCCGTGTATAGCTATTGCATGTGCCGAGTGCACAAAGCCGTGTATTACCAGGCGTAACAACGTTGTACAGTTAGTGCAGGTTGTTTGGTAGTTAATTTAACGGTATTTATCGTTCAATAGATATTGGGATTGTACAATATCCCGTGTATAGATATTAATTGTGCCGAGTGCACAAAGCCGTGTATTACTAAGCGTAAACAACTTTCTACAGTTAGTGCAGGTAGTTTGGTGGTTAATTTAACGGTATTTATCGGTAAATAGATATTTGGATTGTACAATATCCCGTGTGTAGCTATTGAATGTGCCGAGTGCACAAAGCCGTGGCTTAGTATTACTAAGCGTAACAACTTTCTACAGTTAGTGCAGGTTGTTTGGTAGTTAATTTAACGGTATTTATCGTTCAATAGATATTTGGATTGTACAATATCCCGTGTGTAGCTATTGAATGTGCCGAGTGAACAAAGCCGTGGCTTAGTATTACTAAGCGTAACAACTTTCTACAGTTAGTGCAGGTTGTTTGGTAGTTAATTTAACTGTATTTATCGGTCAATAGATATTGGGGTTAACATAAAGTTGCCAAATATGAGAACAAAGTTGAACTTGCAATTACAACTCCACACATGTAGAGAATAAAAATAAAAAATACGTTTAAATGGAGTATATAACTAAAGAAAGAGAAGAGGAGACCACATTTCACACAATTTTACGGGAAAAAAAGCTTACATTCTTTCAATACAATCAATTGTTAGAGTCAACACCAAATTCAATTCAGGACTATGATTATTAGGGACTAGTGTCAGCGTGACGACAGATTGCTTTAATCATGGTGCAGCAGAACTACAGTGTGCTCGAAATCCTCTTTTAGTGCTGTGTTACTATTACCAGAACAAGCCTTGCAGCAAGTATAAAATACAATTCTCGTGAATACAGTTAAATACAATATAATTTACAATGGTGATAGGTCAGCCCAAATAATAATTAAGTCACAAAACCTGTGACTGGGTGGTGCCTTACTTTCATTAGGCCGTTATTAAACTGTTACCAGTGAATATGATGTCTGGTATAGTGAAACATTTTAGTTGTTTAAATTGCACTTACATAATATTGAATATAAAAATTCTTAATGTAACAATGTTACAAAATATGTGTTATTTATAACATTTGATTTAATATTATAAAAAACAAACTCTTTTATCTAAATAATATGTATATATCGATCCATAGTATCAGGTATTTGATTGGAAAAAACAAGCGTGGTTCTGACTCTTCACACGCTTGCAAGGATGTAGTTGTATGTTCTGTTGTCAAACAGTATTGCGTATATTAAATATATATATATATATATATATATATATATATATACTTTAAGAGTTTACACCAATCATCAACGTGTGCTTTGAAATGTAAATTATGTAACAGGCGTTAAAGGAGTGTTCAAATTGCTGACACCTCATTGCTCTGGAATGATGAATTGACAATAATTTTCTAAATATCTTGTAAAATATCCTATAAATATTTGCTCAACGAATATTAGTGATATAATTGTTTGTAAAGTACATGTACTATATCAACGTGCAGTTAAAAAACGGTGCCGTGTCAAAGGTTAGTCGATAATCAGTCCAAATAAAACAAAAAAAACCCTAACAAAAAATGCTAAGTTTCCGACATTTTCTTTTAACTTAAAACAACTGCTAAAAATTCACTAAAACTAAAGACTAACACTCATCAGCGTCTGAAAAACTAATTCTAAGTATTACGAGGTTTTTTATTAAAATTTTCCATATTACATAACTGTATATATGTCAGTCCGTCACTTTTCCGTCTAAAGTGATTACCATAGAACTGCTCTGGCTAAGATCATTTGATTTCTATTACATATTCTTAACAAATATATAACACATACATACACTCATATATAAGACTGTTATAAGATGTTTATAAAATAATTTATAACAAATTTTATAGTAATTGTTTATTTAAAATGGTGAAATTAACTTAGCAAATCTTTCATACTTCCCCTTCCAACGGAAGTGGATTGTAAGTGGATGAACTAGATGGTTTTTGACTGCAGTATTTTATTAACGACAAATTATAATAAATTACATAATGTAATAACTATTATAAACGATTGTTTTGAAGTGTTGCATTAAATGAGAAAAGGATGTCCTGATATCTCGGAAATAGAAATTTGACTGTAGAGGGCTTATCAGTCTTACGTATGTAGTATATTTTCTTCATCGGGATAAGCCTAACTCAAATATATATATATATATATATATATATAAATATTTAAATAAATAATATTTACTTCTTAGAATACATTCAATAAATATGAACAAGAAGCAAATATGATACATTAAAGGAACAATAGTTGATTTACGGTCAAATATCTTAACGAAAATTAAAAACTAAAAAAGATCATTTAAATCATTAAGTCGTTCCTTTGAAGTCCTGATTTCGAAGTCCTTTAAGCTTATTTATGTAGCTTAAACTAAACATTGAGATCTCCTATTCTACATATATAATTCCAGTATCCCTGTCAATTAACCATGGAACCTGCACTACTGTTCGCAGTGCTAACTCAAATAACACCTTGACAAGGCGAAATTCATGTGGAAAAATTTAGGGCACTAATCTCAAGTCATGTACCCTCAGAAGAGGGGGAAGTCAGCTCCAGTCAAAGCCGGCAGGGGGTATCACACCCTTATTTCTAGGCTGGTATGAACAATTCACTTTTCGGGAACCCAAATTTATGTGTTACTTCGGTTTTTTCTGGTTTTACTAAGTAGGCTACAAACTTGGATTACGTGCAAAACCTCGGAAAACATCAAGTTATATAAATAAAACTGAAGCCAGTTTCTTATAAATTCTATAATTTTCATATGATTGTTTTTCTAACTAACTCAGATACTTAAATATTTGCAATCATATGTTGAACTAGAACTTTTAGAACTGAGACTATATAACTATATTATCATTCCTTTATCTCAGTATGCTTAAAAAGAACAATCAACTTTTATTGTATTGGAATGGAAGAAGTAGAATGGACCTGTCATAGACAGACTGATACACCTTTGTGCCGACCATGTAGTGGTTATTGGTTGGGTGGCCGCGAAATTGATTTAGTACCGTGCACAATTACATGCAATAAAGCAACTGAGAGATGACCTAAAAGCCCATTTGCTAGGTATTGTAGTGTTTACGCAATTTCTCTGCCGTTCTCAAAATTTGAATAAATTATTATTAAGCATATTATATTAATAACTTAGATGGTCAGAATGTAAAATTTGTTTATACTTGTTATAATTTGTAACTTTTAAAATAGAGTTATTAATTTTTTTTAATAATTAACAAGTCACCAAACAAACATATCTCACCTAAGCGCTTGTTTGACTCGTGATGTCTTTAAATTATACAGTCTCCAACAAAAACTTCATTTTCGTTATATGAATTTTACTTACATCATGTCGTGTTCTAGTAAACCTTTCTTGCATGAGATGAATTTCTTTAAAATTCAAAACCATATGACTAAAAGGTTCATTTTTTCTGAATCCCATTGTATAATTCTACACTACACTCTGTCACGGTTTTTTTTCCCAAAATGCGGAATAAAAGTTCTTCAGAACATCTGTTGGCGTCGTGTTTGAATCAATAAATAAAAGTGTATAACACATCTGGTCCTGATATTTTACATATATATTTTACTAAATTATTGTATTCTTAAGATTTTTGAAAATCTCTTTACAAATAGTTCTTATTCTTATATTAAGCTTGAAAAATTCAAAATAAGAAATGTTAAAAAAACGGTGAATTTACTTTCCAGTTTCTCTTTTACTAATATACTCTATAATGAGTATAAATAAATAAAAACCAATGATATCTGTCATCCAGTATTGATTTCAAATAATTTTAATATCTTAACACCTTGTATTTAACACTTATACTCCTATAGGAGCTAAGCGGTTGGATTGAAACTTATAAACACAATAAAAGTGGAAATAAAAGACAAAGTGTGTAAGAGGCTTGCTGATAGAAAACATTAGGCTACCTCACTTGCTTTGTTACAGCGTTACCTGCGCATAATTAAAATGCTCTTAGAGACTTCAGTAGTGTAATATTCTTATCGCAAATGGGAAAGAACAAACTGACTAAGAGGCTAAGTTTAAATTAGATACTCTACTTACATTAACTTAATAATAACCCTGCCTAACAACTGAAGTTTCGTTGTAACACCGAAGCTACGCATATACTCGGCCAATTTAGAAAAAATAGTTTGAATAAATTCCTGCAAAGCTTGCACATTATTGTAACAAATATGCTAGAAAATACAGTAAGCCACAGTATACTGTGGCACAGTTATGTTTATCATTCTGTACCTATCCAGTATAACTATAATATATAAAAACGTTCGCTACTACAGACTATAGAATTGTGAGATGTGATGTGTGATAGTAGACATTGTGAATCTCTAAAGCTAATGTGTTAAGGAACGTATTTGAATTGTAAGTGTACGAATTAAAATGTCATAGACTTATTAACGCAAAATACTTACTACAGTCACATACTTGATGGAATCAGGTCGTTAGGTAATAACCTAAATCTCAAGACGCAGTGCCGTTGTTGATTAGAAACACAGAAGTGTGATTATCCTTTGAGTGGTCCTAATTGGGTAAACGTTTAGAGTAATTAGACCGGTCCGTGAGGAGCCTGAAGGGGAAATTTCGTGGAACGAAAACCTGTACACTGGTTCAATATCTAGTCTTCATTGGTGACCAGTTCATGGATCAGATATTCCCAAATTAATTATGATTATGACCAAAACACACCATATTTCAGATTTTTTTCCCTCGATCAATTAGTAGAATCTAACCCAGGATTTACCCCTTTTCGTACTGGTTTGGCTCTGAATTATCGTGAGAAACGTTTTTTCTATAAGTCAAGAAAATCCCTTTTAATATGGCTTAAATAGACATTTATGAAACTTCCTTACGTTTGCGATATTTTACGGGTTACGTGTACAATCTGGGGTTAATTAATGGTCGCATTTCAAGTTACCATTAATTATACCCATTATAGAGTATATTAGTGAAAGAGAAACTAGAAGTAAAGTCACCGTTTATCTTAGTGTTTTAGTAATTGTATGTTCCAAATGTTTAACTAGTAGAAATAATTTAATGGGTAGTATAAATATACAGGGTGATTCATGAAGTTCTCCCCCCACTTCTACAGCACATTGTACTAGTAAAAATAATGAAAAAAATGTTATATAAACATAGGTCCGAAAAACGCTTCGTTAGCGAGTTACAGCTAGCGAAAGATTTCGCCTGAATTCCTGGGTAAAGAGTAAAATAAAGCCATACTGAACTTTTGGAAAGGTTAATTAAGTAAGAAATATCATGGATTCTTATGTATTTTTACCTGATAAAGCTAATAAAATAGGTTTCAGAACTGTACCTGTAGTAGTTTTTGAGGGATTCAGGGTTAAATGCAAAAAATTTGGGCACGAAACAATGTTTTTTTTAAGTTTGATGTACAATAACTTTGTTAAATTGGCAATAAATACATAAAATCAACAAACATTAATTGTAGAGAATTTAATTCTGAGAAAATTGATATAATCAAAGTCTAAAATAAAACAGAAATAAGTACCAAAAAATCGATTTTATTCAGTATAATACATTACTAGCTGTAAAGAAATACCGTACGGTATTTAGTTGAAATAAAACAAAAACAAAATGTTTGTTCCTTAATGATGAGATAAATTGAGAAAACAAGATTAACTGTTAAATAAATTTGTTTGTAAATAAAAATATCATGTTTTATTACGTTGTATTTTTTTTTTAATAAAAATTTACATCAAATGTTTGAAAATAAATGAAGCAAACATTTTCCCATTATCGTTTACTAATCATCGAAATGCATTTTTTTGTTTTATTAATTTATAAGTTGGTAACGCACGAATAACAGCTGATAAACAATGGTATTCTGTACTGTTACGTTAGAACTGTGTATTAGTGGTGTTTTGCAAGCTACAGCAGGAGATCGGGTTCTGTGAATCGTGTTATTAAATGCAATTTTTCTGTGAGTTATAATTCAATTGTTTATTCAGCGAAAAAAATGCTTTACTTATTTACATCAGAGGAATACGCTGATATGGTTTTTTATTTTGGGTTACTGTAATGGTAATGCTAGAGCTGCTGTAGAAGAATATGAACTACGTTACCCTAATAGGAGGATTCCAGATAGTACCAAAACAATTTCAGGAACTTTTCGTACTCTTCGGGGAAACAGGAATCAACTACCAAGTACTAGAACCAATTATGAACGAGCTGTCCAACTTGATGATGATATTGTTATTAATGCTGTTCATCGCAGTCCAGGTGTAAGTACACGACGTATTTCTAGGCGGATAGGAGTTTCGCAGTCAACGGTGTGGAGGTCACTTAATCGAAACAAATTTTTATCCGTTTCATAAACAAAAGGTTCAACATCTACAGCTAGGGGATGGTCCGCTTCGCTTGGAGTTTTGCAACTTTTTGAATATTAATAATCAACTCTACAAGCGTATTTTGTTTACGGATGAGGCACAATTCACTCGGGATGGTGTCAATAACTTGCACAATGAACACTCATGGGCAGAAGAAGAAAATCCACATGAGGTAGTGGAAACAGAACTTTCAACAACCGATTTAGCGTCAATGTCTGGTGTGGCCTTTTGCACAATCGGCTGATTGGACCTTTCATATTACCTGGACGCCTAAATGCTGAGTTCTATTTGCATTTCCTTCAAGAAGAGTTGCCGCAGCTGTTAGAGAATGGTTCCTTTACATCTCAGACAAAATTTGTACTTCCAGCATGACGGAGCACTCCCCACTTTTTCACGTGCCGTTTCTGCTTACTTAAATCATCAATTTCCTGGACACTGGATTGGTCGTGGAGGGGCCTCACGCTTGGCCACCAAGATCACCAGATCTATCTCCAATTGGATTATTGCATCTGGGGATGGATGAAAGACATTGTATACAAAGACAAAAGTGAATTCTCGTGATGAATTAATTGCCCGTATTATGGATTCGGCTGTGCAGATACAGGGAAGTCCTGAAAAATTAAGAAACGCAACAAAAGCAATACACAAACGTGCTACAAAAATGTATATGATAATGATGGCCTCATTTTCGAACATCTAATTATAAAAAAGGTGCGTACGGTTTGGCCCAACCTGATTAATTTTGCTTAAAACTAGTAATGTATTATACTGAATAAAATCGATTTTTTGGTACTTATTTCTGTTTTATTTTATACTTTGATTATATCAATTTTCTCAGAATTAAATTCTCTACAATTAATGTTTGTTTGATTTTATGTATTTATTACCAATTTAACAAAGTTATTGTACATCAAACATAAAAAACATTGTTTCGTGCCCAAATTTTTTGCATTTAAACCCTGAATCCCTCAAAAACTACTACAGGTACAGTTCTGAAACCTATTTTATTAGCTTTATCAGGTAAAAATACATAAGAATCCACGATATTTCTTACTTAATTAACCTTTCCAAAAGTTCAGTATGGCTTTATTTTACTCTTTACCCAGGAATTTAGCAGGCGAAATCTTTCGCTAAGCTGTAACTCGCTAACGAAGCGTTTTCGGACCTATGTTTATATAACATTTTTTCATTATTTTTACTAGTACAATGTGCTGTAGAAGTGGGGGGAGAACTTCAATGAATCACCCTGTATAAAAAAACAGCAGGGCTTTGCATAAGGTTACTGAACGGAGACGTGGCGTGATCAATGATTTTTTTTTCACTTGTATTTTTGAATCTATTTTAGGCATCAGCAGGCAGACCTGTTTTTCAACCTAAGGCATCATCTGTTGTCTTTAAAATATATCAATCACAGTTTATAATTCTATGTGGCAATATTTTATTTAGTTTCATCTGTTTGCAATATTTTATTTTAGAGACAAACACTGTTTTATAATGCTATTATATATGATACTGCTGGTCATTTTTTAACTATTCTGTCGTTTACAGATGCCGTGTCATTTTAGAAAAGATATGGTCTTAAAATATTAACGAGTAAACACTTCAGCAAATTATTAATTTTGTTTCAGAAAAATATCTGGTCCGTTAATATATTTGCTCATACCACATGGATTATAAAATTAAATTCTCACTATTAATATTTATATTTGAAATTTGAATATCGTTTTCTTGTGTTTGCGTTTAATGGTGAATGTTTAATAATAAGAAAATTTTATTAATTTTTCATCTGTATATCATTTTGTCAAAAAAACTCGTTTGTAAATAAATTATTAATTATATGATATTGATTAATCCCTTTAATCATTATCATATACTACAAAGGGATGAGGGAGGTGTATTGTAACTAACTACTTCTATTCTCATCTCAAGACAAGTTAGTAATATTCCATAGCAAATGATATGCTAATACTTGCTCGCATGTCAACAATTAACATTATAATACAAGTATATTGCGTTGTAAAAGTACTTTAATGACAATACATGACAAAGGGTTGTTACAAGCATTTTTGAACTTTAATGGGGGCTTTATTGCTAAATTGACAGTTGGAGGGCTCATAAACCAGCGCATTGTGCAACCTTTTATTGATGAAACAGTGACTGTGCAGCTATAAATATCATTGTTTGAATTTTTGCATACAACGTATACCAAGGACAAAGACACATACAATAAGTAACTACTTGATAAATTTTAAGTTTTATCCATTTATAACATTAACCAATCAAAGTACTAAAAGATTAGTCACCTGTTTCAACATCAATTTGACTTCAAATAAACCCAAAATACAAAATTTAATTTAATGTTAATCTAGGTGAAGACGTATTTTCATTGTCTTATCAAGTACACAACTGATTGCACTGCGGTGGCTTGTATACGATGTCTAAGAACGGTGGTACAAACCGAGTTTTTTTTACAATAAATTAGCTATGGTTGGGAAGGGTTGATTCAATTTGAATGTTTGAGTTTAGCTTCAGCTCATCTTCCTCCTTTTCAGAGAAATGTTAGTCTGAAAAGATCTGATAGATAACGTAGTAAGAAGGGCTGATTGTACGTGGGAGGTTATTTAGATGTATCAAAACATAAAGAAATTCATTTGAGCTTCTTCATCACACGTTGTTTTTATCCCTACAGATTCCAGGAGTAAAGATGTGGCTGCGCTACTGTTGAGCTAAACTCAACATTAAAATTGAGTCAACACGTCCCACCATAAGCTACGTTTACGTTTAAGTTTAAATACTATCATATATATACCAAAACGCTGAATATTTTCGTGAGCAAATATGAATTTCGGGCGAGAATGTAACCGTAGCCGTGACAAAGTAAAGCATTCACCTCCGCTGCGAACACAATGGTGCTCATTTGTTGTTTCTCTTCACTCAATGTCTTGATTTATTTAGTTTGGCAGATAACATAACATAACAACCTTGGATGATAACGGTAGCAAGTTTCCATATTACTACCTCTCATCAGGTGGAAAAAAGTAAAAGTTTTTGTGTGTGTTTATTTAAATGATGGCACATTTAGGAAAACTAAATGTCACTACAGTATTTTGTTGCAATACAACTTTTTCAAGCACGCACACAGTTTTATACAACTTGTAAGAAATTAAAAAATATTACTTTGCCAATTTATAGATGTTGTAATTAATTGGATAAAGTTTTTCTACTATTTCTAACGTAATAATTATTCCTAAAAAATTAAAAAAAATTATTTTGGAATTTATTTAACCTCTACTGTAAATTAATACAGTTGATGTCAACTTTTCTTTGTATTAAACTCTGGATCAAAATCGATAATTAATTAGTAATGTTAATTTGTTTTATTGGATCAGTTAACATTTTACTGCTTTTTATAAAAATGTGGAGTGATTTTTTATTTCAAAGGCACAAGAAGCTGAGAAACCCTTCATTATATTTATGACCTAAGCGCTACTTCCGGATTGATAGGATATTCAGGATGAGTAAAATTGAATAGGAGCTGCAACTCATAGATAGTCCCACATTACATCTACCATAGTCACAATCTCGATCATGGTAGAGCCTCTCCCAGTCAGAGTGGACAGTGGAGACAACACAGCCTCGTGTTGGGGCCTGTCTCATTTTTAACAACTCATCTTTTCCCACAGTCACCCTCCACAGTAAAGTTGCTCCTGGAAATTCATTGGGTTGTCCCAGATTTAAGTAACACATCGCTGTACAATCACTATGGTTTATTACTGTAATAAGTACTTAATAGTTGTAAGACTAAGATTTACTATTTATTAATGAATACTTATTATTATTAGAAAACAAAAGTTATCCATAGCCAATACAACACAATTTTTGAAGTATGTGTCAAATGTCAAGAAAAGAAACTGTAGAATGTTATTCTCAATATTATTTTTCACAGACTCGGTTTTGCTGATTGCAATTGTTATAATTACATAACTTTTCAATTATGTAATTTTATTGTCAGCAATAAATTAATCAGTGGCGACGATCAGAAACATTACAACATAACAACAGTAGTAGGAATATTTGAGTACCGACAGTTACACCGTACAGGTAGCTAATACGAATACACTTTGATAATCGATCGATTTGATAGCCTCTAATTTATCGAACACCATTATACTAAGTTTTTAATAATTAGTTTAAAAAGCTAGAAATATTTACTAAACTTTCAATGTAAAACTTCTACTAAATCAAATAACCTTATAAAATCATGTTTATTATATTACATTCGCGAAGTTATACTAATGCAAGCGTTATATTAAATATAATATAAATACCAAATTTTCTTATCTTAGTTTCAATGAACGGAAATTTGACAAGAAACATATTATAAACACCAACTTTTTAAAATTTTATAATAAACATAACTCCCATTCAGCAGGAAAGAAAAATACCAGATTTTTTATTTTTTATATGCCTATTAAATGTAGTTTTGTGTTATCACAGAGTTAAGAACTGGTTCCGAGCAATTTTTTCAAAGAGTACGAAATAAAATAGGTTCTAAAAATTGTGACTGGTTCTAAAAAAACACTTTAACATGTATGTACAGACTGATAAAATCGTAGGCCAAATTAAATGAAAGAAAATTTAAAGAGTGTGGATAATAACACCGGAGCATGCCAAGCAGGAGGATTAAGGTACAAGAAGGTAATTGTGTTTTTGAAAAAACTTAATGCCCTGATAATATTCTCCGGACACAAAAATTAAAACAGCGAGGAAACATAGCTGTCTTTATAATGCATAGCGTTGACCAGTAGAAATTAAAATTGAATTATTGAATGAAACTGGATTTTCCGGACATTTGCCATCGTACAGTGATACACTACGTTTCGAGATTCGCAAACTCATACCTTGCTCAGGTTCATAACACTAACCTAATACATAAATGCAATATAGGTTAAAATAAACAAATCATACCGGTGTCTTTTAACTAGTAGTTACCAAATAAATTAATGAGGGTTATGAAAGTGCATGTTTTAATGATAGGTGTGCACGGAATTTACACGCAAAATAGCTGATGTTTATTCCGAACTTACAAAAATTAAGTGTTTAGGGTAGTTATAAAAGTAAGGAAGATAAAAGCACATAAAAGTATCATTACTAATTTTTAGTACCACTGAAAAGCTACAAATGTCAGAAAAATTACAGTTTCCTTAACAATCCTGTCATTGTCAAAAACAAGCTATAAATCAAATTACTGATTATTACTCCTCTTATATTCAAATATAGCTAAAAATATCTTGTGTTTGTTTGTGTATATCGTAAAAGCTAAAACTATATATTTGCTGTAGACGGATGAGGATAGTTGCCTCAACTCTACATTATGTTTTTATCCTCCACTCTCCATCTTCAAGGGTTGGCCCATAGAGTTTTCTCAATAATTTGTTCTCAAATACTATCAAACGTTTTTCTGTTTTTATACTTAACACCCAGTTTTCTGAGCCATATAACAGAACTGGTCTTATAATGGTTTTTATATATACGGAGTTTTGGTTTTGTGTGATAGTAGTCGAGAGCTTAATAGCTTGTGGCATGCTGATAAACTTCTGTGTGCTGCATTTAACTATTTGTAATTGAATTTTTATATCAAATACCACATAACTGGATGACAAAATTGGGTAGTTGTAAAAATCTATATTTTAAATGCAAGAGAAACATGTTTACATGTCACCTTCAACGTGTCGCACATTGTTCCTACCCTACAGCACACATCACTCTGTACCAGGGCTCTATTGTAGTCGGTTCTACAGATTTATTGCCTTTGAATTATTAATTTGAATTTTTTCCGCGCTGTATTGTACGAGGTCAAAGCGTGACTCATTAATATTTCAGTTCTGTAGTGAATAAAGGGAGAGGTGAAACCTTACCAACGACATGTTCCCTTATTACCAGTAAAACAATAGAATTAACATAAAACTTAAATTCTATTGAAAATGTTAATTCTGGTTTTGAAATCTTTTTTAATGTAATGTAACTGTTAATGAAAAATACTCTTTGTTAATAGAAAATGCAATGCAACAATGGCATGTTTTGTTGTTTTTTAATCTTATGAGCTATTTTGTTCATGTGATACAATTGTAAAAATTTGAAGTTATTAGTGTTCATTGGACTCTTTGACATACTATTTTATATCAACAATAATCCAAGTGTATACTCAAACCACTGCTAATAGATTAACTACTCGTAATTAAGTTAATATTATAGTGCTCTAATTATTTAACTTACTTATTGCTTCAAACACCTTTGTTTAGGAAGAGTGGAGAAATTCAAATAAGTTTTATTTATGGATGAAATGTAATGTATGAGAAATAATATTATATAAACATACAGAGTATAAAATAATGGCACAACTAAAATTTCTCGATGTGCGATGTTCACCATACCGTAAAAACGTCTGGAGTTATAAGGATGTGTCAAGATTTTATTTAATCGTTAAAAATGTAATCAATTAAACAGCTATTGTATGTCATAGCGTTTACATGGCAGTGAGTGTATTAAATGCAGTCTGTCGAAAACAATTAAAAGCATCTTATGTATGTGAATAGTTTAGTTTTTCCTTAAATCTTGATTACACTCTGCCTACACAATTAAAACTAATAGCTTATTATTTATTTTGGTGAGTTCCTGAAATATAATTTCTATTAAATAAAGTGGAAATAAAAATAGTCTATGCAAGGATAACATTTTCTTAAAGAAATTTAAACAATATAAAATATAGCTAAATTATAGGCCTTAATATATATATATATATATATATATATTGTATATATATATATATATATATATATAAATATATATATATATATATATATACAGAATGTTTCGCGAGAGGTTGGCCCAATTTCATTTATAATAAGCTCGTCAAATAGACATTGATAAATTTAAATACATATTATCGCTTAACATTTCAAAATGGCGTCATTTTAAAAGTTTCAAACTGTAATATCTAAAAAAATGTGATTCCTACGTAAATATTACAAGAATAAATACCTATTTTAAATGTATTTACAAAGCTAAACGATACCATATTTGCTTAAATTTACTAAAAAAATCAATACATACATTTTTGTTGGCCAGTGTTTATACTATCTTATTGGGAATTATTAGAACCAAGATACATTTTTCTATTATTGGTCATTGAAGTTAAACAGCTGTTTTAAAATAAAAGAAAGTATATGTGAACAATAAAGAATATTTTTACATTCAATTTACATTAAGATTTGATGTTGCTTAACGTGGCACCATCTTTTAGCAATTCACGCTTCACATTTTCCTTTCACCGTCGGAGAAATTCTTTTACATCGAAGTTTCTGTTTCGTACACCCCTGCTTGTAATTGATCGTAACTATGAACTAAAGTAGCATCAATTTAAACCAACATGTTATAAATGACGTTTGAAATACATTTTTTTAAATTGTTTACAGGAATAAATAATTGGTATTGTTATTACTGTATATCTGATGACCCCATAAAAACTAATCTAGTGGGTTGAAGTCCAGTGATCTAGCTGGTCAATTTGCAGTTCCTCCACCCCAGTCTATTTCAGAGGGTGTGTGACATTGAGGTTATCAGTCACAATATTATTGAAAATGTATCTGAGCATCATGCAAAAACCATGTATTCTCTTGTAGCAAATAAATTCTCATTCAATAAATCTGGCAAAGTTGTTCTAAAAATTCTAGATACATATTTCCGTTGAGACGGGGCGGCAAAATATGTGATTTAGCAAGCGATCTAAGTATAACCACAGTATACATTTAAACCAAACTGAATGCTTTTTACAGCTAACCAGAGATTTTTGGAAGGAATTTTCTATAATTCCCAAAGTATCCATGTTACTAGGTTTTATTATATAATCTCTGGATAAATTTTAGTTTCTTCTGTCAGAAGATAGTTTTGTTAGCGGGTATAAAAAAACAACGAGTGTAACAAACAAAGGTTAAAAATATCAAACCAACTTTTTACCACATACCATGATTAATCGCTTAGCTAAATATTTATGTTATTCTAATGTGCCCGCTTGTGTAAATGAATAATTCCATATCAGCCGAAACCATAACTCGGGATATTGGGATTAAAAGACGCCATTTCCGCAAACTAATTGAGTTTATTTCGTTCAGTGCCGTCCTACTATTTCTTATTAATTGTTGTACTTTTTATATAAGAGCAACGATGCTTTCCATAAAAGGAAAATCTTGTCTGTCAATAGTAATATTTGTTTTCACAATTTAGATGATTTTGTTCATGAAAGATTGTTTGTCAATTTATAATAAAATTGATATTAAAATACTATATTGTTGTTTGTAACATATCAGCAAACAAAATCACAAATGAATAATATAGGGTTCGGGAGGCGCATCCGGAAGTTTTTGACCTGGAAGCAAAATTAGGTCAGTATTGTTCAAACGAATAACTACAAATACAATCCAATTAAAAAAACATATAAAAGTTGTTAATAACAGAAGAAAGAATGAGTTGTATTTAGAATCGGTTTATTTAGAATTAATAAATTCGTTAATTAATGCAGTTTGGCAAAACTAGAAGCTTAAAACAACTGAGTATTAAACTTTCACTATTATTGAGTTTACTTCTTTTCAGCCAACCAATATCGATTCTGCGATCAAACACGCTGTAACGTGTTTGTGTACAATTTGTCTGTGACAAGCTCCCAGCGTCTCGTTGTATGTTCGAATATCTGTGTAAGGTGTTGTCAAAAAAAAAATAAAAATTTGCTGCTGTCAGCCTTACAGAGTAGTCCTTAGATTAACAATTGTTATGTGCATTCAACTAAATGTGTGTTATACCGTTGATACTAGATAAAATATTTTTCACCTTTATTAATAAAACCTGGTAACTATACTTATGCGATAATGAAACTTTTTACTTCTAATTCCGTTACACGATAACTTTACCATTTTAAAATATTTCATTCTCCAAACACATTTCGTTTTCATTTTTCATACTTGGATCAACGATAATTATTGTAGTTGCAAAGTCTAAATAATTTGTCTATACTTATGCGAGTATATACGTTGGTTTTTTGATATGGGAATAAAGCGGCCCAGTAAGAGGATAACATCATCCTTGTTTATATAATACCTTATTATTGTTACACCAGTTTTTAAGTAAATTACTTATTTATTTTATTTTCACTATCCATTGATGATTAATGATATTATACACTAAGGTGTGACAAACCCAACTTAAACAACTAAGGAGAAGGTCAAGGACGTGGTCAGTTACCTTAACGCTCGGACTAAAACATTTCCAAGCAAAGATAAACCTCTTGTTTGGAATGCAAATGAGCTTCATTAATGCGCAGGACAAAGAAACAGCGACCTTTGAGGTTCACGAGGTCCGTCGCTTGAAACTGTTTAGTATAAACACGAATCAAGTTACTTCAACATCCTTTGTATATTAATGGATCAGGCGTTGAAGCTATGCACATAGTATATGCAGACAATATGTTTTTGTTCCAAACGAGGTGTCCTCAAAAAATGTTTGAAACTGTTTATCAAATTTTGTTTTTCGTCAATGTAGAATTTGGCAAGAGAAAGACAGGGGTAACATAATTCTTATTGGTGGGAGAATGAAGAAGCAGGCCATAAGTATCTGTTTATACATGTAAGCGTAGGTGGTTGGGAAGATCTGGACAACATAGATTTAAAAATGTTCCAAGTATTACATAATTTGAAAATGTTATTTATTGTTATGAGCGTTTTTGAGTTATTTAACTCTATAGTAAGGATATCGTGTTGTGTATCATATTTACCAATAACCATCAGCAATATAATTACCCCTGCAAATCCTGACTGAAAAAATGAACAAATGTGATCGGTTAACCATTTTGTTAATACACCGAGTTAATTAAGGATTAATTCTAAATTTAAATACAAAATTTATGGATTTACACTAAATTCGAATTATCATCTTAATTAGCGGTTGTTAACCATTAGTATTTAAATGGTATCAGCATAGATTTATGATATAATTTTCAAATCCTCCTCTGGGTTTTTTAGGGATGAGAAAACGAACTATTATAGTTATCGTTAAGTTCATCATTTGAAACACTATCAAATTTTATGTAGGTACAACAAACCAATGCTACGTAGGCAGACTGTCAGTTGACAAGAATACAAGTATTCACTTATTAAATCCTTGTTTAATAGAAAAAGGAACACTAAACTCTACTGTAGTTATTAGATTTTAGTTATTAATAACATTGTTTAATAAATTTTACTTAAGCAAAAATAAAACTTCTAGTAAAATAGAGTTGTTCAATATTTTCTTTTTATTAATTTAAAAGTATGCCACGTAAGCACCTGAATCTGCTAATTGTGAGTCATGAACGATTCGTTTTGTACACAAAATACTCATGACATTGGAACACATTAAAATTCTGGGACATTAAGGCGAAAAAATTCCCACATGATGACGAATCTACATTTTGAACTCTACATGACGATGTTGTGTCATTCCGAACGTATAAATAGTTTTCTGATGTGTGATGTTGCCATTCCTTTTATTATCATCAACTATATAAAATAATTAAAATAATATAGTTTATATAATGTTTGAAAACCTGAGTTTGTAACATCAGTTTAAAATTAAAAAATTGCTCTATTAAAGTTAATTAGGAAAATATCACGCGCTTTGCTATATAACTTACAGTACAACATCCACCATACAAACCAACATAATCTGTCACATTTGACGAGTAGAATCTTAAATCTCACTTCTCTGACACATTCTCTATTTGGATAAGGATCGAAATTGGGAGTACTCTTGGGGAACGCTGCGGGCGGCCTCTTTCTTTCTACAAGTGTAGTCCGACAACGTTTTGTTTTGTTTGACGTTCACGTCAGAACCATTTTTGTCACTACGTCTTCAGCCAAGCACAATCTTTTAATATTAATTCCAATTTAATCTCTCAGTTAACGCCAAGAAAAATTAAGGTTT